>NC_072738.1:100309163-100563981 GCF_026930045.1 Uloborus diversus
TACTTCAACTTTAGCAACAGATTTGGTGCTCCCATTTGCCATACCCCTGGACATTGTACCCCCCCCCCCCCCCCCCCCCCGAGTACGGGCCACGTTTGAAAATTCACTGGCGTGCAAAAATTAAGGACCAAGTCGAAAAATTTAAGGTGATGTACGGTAGCACATGCGCAGATATGCAGGCAGACGTAATGGGGGAGTGTCTGAGTAGTATAAAGCATGTTGTCGGTGTAAGATCAGTATTTCTGGCAAAGAGATTGCATGCCATATAGGAGTTAAAATCACACCGAGTTGCTGCCTCAGCGAGAAATGGCGAATAATCAATCTGTTAGATGACATCTGGATGCTTTTACCCGAGGTGGAATCATTGGAAAGTTGGAGGAAGGCCGCAGTGTGACAAGTGTGGCTGCAGAGTTTGGAATTGCTCACATCATGGTTTCACGACTTTGGAGACAATTTCAAACTACAGGAACAGCTATCCGGGGTTCAGTAGTGGTCGTCCACGAGGAACCACACCCGCAGATGACCGGTACATTGTCTTACAGGCCAGAAAAAACAGGCGGATGACAGCGGGAGAAATCGCTAGACACACGACACAGGCGACTGGACGACCGATATTGCGTTTTACCGTGGCCAGAAGACTGCACGGTGGTGGTCTGTTTGCACGATGCCCTATATGGTGTGTACCTCTAACGCTTGCCCATCGGAGAAGGCGTTCTCTGTGGTGCCGGGAACACCGGAATTGGAGAGACAATGAATGGGGACGAGTACTCTTTACAGATGAGAGCAGATTCAGTTTGAGTAGCGATTCTCATCGCATACTCATCTGGAGAGAGCAGGGAAGCCGCAATCATCCCTGGAACATCATTGAAAGGGACAGGTATGGAGGTCGCGGTGTTCTCGCTTGGGGAGGCATCTTGCTTGGTAGTCGTACAGACCTTCACATCTTCGACGCAGGTTCAGTCAACGGGACCCGTTATTGTAACAAGATTCTTCTTCCATATGTGCATCTTTTTAGAGGCGCTATGGGTCCGCAGTTCCTTTTCATGGGCGACAATGCACCATGTCATTGCACAGTAGCTGCCGAACAGCTCTTAAAGAGTGAGGATATTGAACGTATGGATTGGCCGGCACGATCTCCGGACCTCAATGCCATCGAGCATGTATGGGATTTTCTAGGCAGAAGCTTGGCAGCTCGTACCTTACCACCAGTAACGATTCGGGAGCTTCGATTGGCGCTGCAAGACGAATGGGCAGCAATGCTTCAACAACTCATTGACAACCTCATTCTCAGCATGGGCAGATGCTGTGAAACCTGCCTAGCAGTTGGGGGAGATCATATCCCCTACTAAAGATCAGATGTTTCTTGCTGGACACCCATCACAGGGATGTTTCGGCCTTCAGTCGCACTGCGCTCCATTCTACTTTTTCAATAAAGCTTCTTTTTATCCCTCTGATTTCTCTTTTAGTAAGTGTTGCTTACATTACACATGTCCTTACGTATTGGGGATCTTACGGTATTAAATGTGTTGATTTGGAAAGCTTTTGTACAAAGTTATATATTGAAAAAACCGTCTCGTCCTTAATTTTTTCACACCAGTGTATATACAAGTGCCACGAATCGCCAAAGACATGCAATTCCAACAGTTGCTACAATAGTTTTCTTTTTCTAACACTCAAATCATATTAAAGAAAAAATAATAGCTTTTGTTTTACTTACCGCGCCTGAACTGTCCAAATAGTGTATTCTAATTTTGTAGTTGGAAAGCGAAAGAAACTGCAAGAACTTTGTCTGGCCTTATGATCGCAGTCTACAGCGAAACACACCGCCACCATTTTAATGCTTTAGCAAACAAAGAATCAATAAAATATTGTTAAATAAACAAAAAGTAATGTCACTGAACGAAAGTAAACATCATGATGATCGTCTCGTCCTCTATCCTCCACGCCATTTTGATGAAGTCACTGTTTCCTTGCGTTTGACGAACCTCACCGGTCTATCGATAAATAACCGGTTACTAACCGCAGACCGGTCGCTCCAACGTAAGCTTTAAATTTGTTGGCAGCGAAATTAAAATTGGACTTGGTCTACAATAAGTTCGAAGAAATGCAATTTCATAACATTCTATTTTGAATTAGCTTAATTTTTCTAGCGTTTTGATTTCTTTTTTTCGTTATTTATCAAGTCTTGTATGTGACGTAACTGTAACTGAAAAGCGGCATGGCTAACGTGACGCAATAATCTTCTACTGACAAGTGACAAATAACGATTGACTGTAGAATATAAATAGAAATTTGGTGGATTCGATATGGCTGTGTACCATGATGAAGTAGAAATAGAAGATTTTGAGTACGATGAAGAAACCGAAACATATTATTATCCTTGTCCATGCGGAGATCGGTTCGAAATCTCCAAAGTAAGTTCCATTTGAAGCGATATCATTTTTTTTTTTTAACGCTTACAGATTGAGTCTTGTTGAAACTCAAAAATGTCATCTGCACATAAAATAGTACCGAAACTTGTTAAAACCTGTTTTTGGTTCTAATAAATTTTGTTTTCCATTGCTCTAAGAAAAGTAAATTCAGTTTTATTATAACACAGGGCTGGGGCTGCTAACAACTATTTTGTGAAGTTTCCAACTAACGGTTTGGGGACTTTGGCGGTTGAGGGTCTAGTTACTTCAATTTATTAAAAAGAAGTTGCTGATAGGCTAGATTTTTGCACAGAAATCTAAATTAGGATCACTGTTTTAAGCTTTCCAAATTCCAAGCTTACTTAGAAAAATCACTTTCCTAGCGCAAATTACAGAATTGAAATATTTAATATTGATTTGAGCGGGTTTTTATTTCATTCAGGAGGGTGGCTACTGTGCGTTTGAAGGGGTGCACCTTAGAACTTGGGGGGGGGGGGAGCTTCCTCCAATTATAAGGTTCAGCTTCTTCAATTCTTAAGAAGTTTCAATCAAATAAACTTGAATGATGACGTGCATGCTTCAGTGACTTACAGCAGTGATGCCTTTTTCCCGAGGACGCACCTCATATTAAAATGAATCGCATAGGCCAAAACAAGTATTTTAAAAGGGGGGGGGGGGGTTGAGAGCATTGCTTTTTATTCATGTAATTGTGATATTGAATATTTCATCACCAAACTGACCAAATCCATTGCAGACAAAATAAGGATCTTGAATGCGGTCGTACGCAAAAGTTTAGTGCACCTTTCCTAGTCTGATCACCTCATTCATTGCATTGAAACCTATCATTCCCCTTACGATTCTTTACATGCTTTAAAAATAAATGTTTCACCGTTGGCATGCAGTTTTCAATGCAATTTTGCAATTAATTAAAACAGCAACAACATTATTTCTGATCTCTTGCTCATGTAAAATAAATCTCTGGTCTTGGTTTTACTGCAACTCCTAAAACACTAGAACACCAAGGACCTTGCGGCGACACAAGTGTGAGGATGCACACCGGTTGAGAAGCATTGCACTAAAGACCACTCACCACATCATAATACACTCATAATAATAATACACTCTGGGCAATATTTTTTTTTAGAATTGCTGATGTTGCCCGAATAAAACAACAATTGTCAAAAATTTGGCAATTGTGTCAAAATATCCCCCACCATTGTGTTAATTTCTAATGCATTTGCTAAATAAATAAAAACACATATTGTACAGCAAATTTGCATAACAATGTAACTTCAGCTTTATTTTTCATTTATTGCAAACTATTGCATTAGATTTCAGTCTTTGCTTGTAAATTGAAACATGGATTATAAAATGAAGCCCAATTTTTTGACTACATAACGTTTCAATGATTTCGTTGGTTGCTGCATCACCATCATTAGATTAAAATAAATAAATAAACACCTTGGTATACTTTTGAGGGTTCTGTTTAAAAGTAAATGTAAAACAGAATTTAAAATCAGAAATTAAAATAAATGAAAAATCTTGTGTGGTGTTGTTAATGTAATGGTAAGAAATCAAATCGGATTATGTTGTTCATTTTTGACGAGTTAAAAAATGAAAACTAGAAAAGCAGACAAATGTTCCTTATTTACTCTTTTACGGTCAGACTAGTATTTAAAAACATCTTGCCAAATTCTCATTTAAACTGATATATTTTTCTTTTGTTTTCAGGAGGATCTTACAAATGGGGAAGATGTAGCCACATGTCCCAGTTGTTCTTTAGTTGTAAAAGTTATTTACAATGTTGTAAGTGCATCATGCAATTTTTAAAAAACTGTTATAATAGTGTATAAAGTCTAATCTTTATTATAGCTGTACAAAAGAAAAAATATCATCTTGTTACAAAACTTTGAATTTTAGAATTTCTGGCAATTGTTATTGCCTTTGAAATTCTTATTTTTTCAAGTATAATTATTTTTGGCTTAGCCTGTATAAGTAATCCCCACCCCCTCCTCCCATTTTATAACTGTAGATGCTATTTTTGAAAAGTGGGAGAGGCCAGTGTTAAAGGAGTTGAAAGGTAACAGACAAATTGTTATAAATTCTCAAGTAGCTTCTTCCATGCTACAGAAATGAAGGGGGGCGGGACTGAAATAAATTAAGAACTAACATTGAACAAAATGTCAATTTTAGCAAGAATAAAATTTGCAGGGGGAATTTTGACGCAGGTTCAAAGAGCCAGACAGTAGCAATAGTAAAATCTTAGTTGAAATGAGTTATGTACGCAGTCTCGTTATGTTACATATATAACTGATTTTCATAGAGCCTAACAAAAACGCAAGTCCATACTACTAAGTTATAATTACTCTATCAATCCTCCTCGCAAAGATTTGAAATTTTTTGAACTTACAGATTTCAAATTGTAAAAAATCTAAAAATGCAGTTTCTCTCTATAAATTAATTCATTTCATAAAAAAAAAAAAAAGTTGTGCTAAAGTGTTGAATTTAGCAAAACTTGAGTGGTCCCATATAGTGAAGTTGAAGGGAACCGATAGAAATTTAGTTATAGTTGTTATGACATAATAATCACACAGTAAAATATGAAAGTAGGGAATTAAAAATATCAAGGGCTGCAGAAATTGAAGGAAAAAGGCCAACTCGGACTCCAGCTTTTTTAATTAATTTTTTTAATTCCCCCCCCCCCTTCCATGGGAAGAGGGGAATCCTTTAACAAATATTGAAACATAACTGCCTTTTAATGGAATTTTTGGGTTGCATTTTATTGTAAACCTAAGATGCATACAATGTTAGAAATTTGATTTCAAACTCACATTTTTCAGTAGTTGCGATTTTTAACGTGAAAAAAGGTCTGCTCCGGGTGATATCCATCAGGTGGGTGACATCCCAAGTTAATGCCAAAGTTTATAAAAATTATAAATACTTCAATTCTGAAAATTTACCCAAAACATTTTTGAATTATAATTCATTTATAAATTTTTAACAAAAATAAGGCACTATGTTGCGGTGAAAGGCCGGGTACATGTCTGGTTTTCACCCGAGTCTGCTTGCTCAAGGTATACATTCCTTTTTCTGTTTTATAACCAGGGTTGAAGTAAGAAATATATTATTATGTTTATTTGAAAGTGATTATTTAAAAAATGTTAAGTAACAAAGTTATTTTCTGACAGTTGCTATTGGTTAAAGAAAGTTATAAAACAAGCAAACTTGTATACGACGTAGGTAACTATTACAGAAAGTTTGATAAACAATAAAGCCAGCTGGTTGCCAATGGCAGCTATTTTCTTATTAGTGGGCCACATGGTTACATGAAATGAAACCAATTAGATAGTCAATTTTTTTAAATGCAAAGAGAGTCGGTGAAAATTAAAGAAAAAAAAGCCTGGAGTTAAAGTCGGCATGTTTTCTAATGACTCCGACTCCTTTACCCCAAAACCAGTCCGACTCTACAGCTCTTTTTATAACCATAAATTTGCTATAAAACAGGGGCAACTGTACATAACTAGCCTTAATACCATGTAATTCATAAAAATTCACACAGTTGTAAAGCGCAGAAACTGAGCTCTCATGCAAATTATGCAACGAATCAAGTTTCATTAGTTTGCTTGAAATAAATCATGAAAATTGGCCATAAGAACTCTCACAGCATTGTTTAAATTTCAGTAAATCTTGTGTTTTCATTTTAGCTCGTGCACATTCCATTCATAGATTGATTTTAACCTTAGATATTGAGTTAAACCATATATCTCCTAATAACAGCTCTCAAATGGTGATTTTTGTCTCTCTTTGTGACCTTAAATTTCTTTTCCTAAAGTTATCACATCGATAACTAATACTATTCCTCATCTCTGTCCTCCTTAAAAAAAATTCCCCAATTAGTCCATGAAAAAAAAATATCTAGCCTATTTTATGCTTTGAATACCTATGTTTCAAAGTGCAATTTTAAAAAAAAATCCACTATTGGAATAGGATTTGTTAAGTGGTGAATAGCTTTTTATTTTCAAGAAAACTTTAGTTTGAAAATCTTAAATGAAACTGCAATCATTTAACATACAAGCTTTAAAATGTCAGTTAACCCTGAATTGCTGGTTTAATTTAAATTTCAGTGGTCTTATGGTAATCTCACTTATACATTGCCTCTTTTATGCTTCTCTCAGTAGTACATGGAGTCTTTCTCTCTTATAACTCTACAGAAAATTTCATGTAATTTAACTTGTATTTATGCGCCTCAGTTTGAGAGTATATCTTGATTATTTACTGGTAAAAGTTTCAAACAGTAAAACTTTTTTTCCTCCCATTCTATTCCAACTATTTTTTTAATTAGTCTAGTAATCAAGGATAAAACTACCACCCTCAAACAAAAATAGACTGAGCATAGGAATGCTAGTTTAACTAACACCCTATATCATTGGGTGCTTTTTATTACAGTGCCGGCAAAAAGAATCTTTACATTTGTTTGGCAATTTAAAACTTTGCATAGAAACTTCTTTTCATGATTTTACTTGGCATGCTCTCAAGTGATGTGGCCAAATAATCCGTATTCGGCGAAATCACTAAGGGAGCATGCCAAGAAAAATCATGAAAAGAAGTTTGCATGTCAAATGTTTAATTGCTTACCAAATGTAAGTTTTTTTTGCCGGCACTGTATTAACACTTTTGGGTCGACACATAAGTGAAAAATTATTGCATATACATAATATTTCATATTATTTTTTAAGGATTGAAATAGAAAATAAAGCTGATAAAATGACCCTATTCACAGCTTGGCAATGGTCCCTTTAATTTTTCATTTTGCGAGTATTTTGAACCATTATTCAGTGTTAGTAGTGCTATAAAAACTTGTTTTATTTAATAATCTTTGAGCTTCATGTATATCGTGAACATACATAGGGCTAAAATAGACTAATGACTGCACAAAAAATGCTGAGAAAAGTGATAAATAAAAAGGAAATGAGTTTTCACCATTTTTCTGATGGGCCAAGACCAGGGCCGCGCCAAGCCTGATCAGCGCCGTCGTACAAATGTCTTTTGAGCGCCTTTATGCAATGGCGTTCAAGCAAAATATAGTTAACTCCTGGGTTCAGGTTGTGTAGACAAATGTAATATGGAAAAACATACGTTTGGTATTTAATTTAATTAAAGAAAAATAATCAATAAATTTTTGCAATTTTTTAACACAGTATACGCTTTTGCTTCATATCTCGAAGTTATTTCGAGTATGGGCAGATGTAAGGGGGCGATTGAAATTAACTTTTGGAATCTGACTTTTTCTTTTGGAAACCTTGCATTGAGATGCCGTTAAAAAAGAGATAGCCAGTTACAGTTTATCAAAGCATTTTACTCCAACAGTTAAAAAAAATCTTGGAATGTGATCGAAATAATTATTGCTCACTTGTATGCAGCTTAAATTTCTAATACTTGATATACTGTCCAGAAAGCAAGGTGTCTATTTCTAAACTTCATATTGATCAATATTTAGTTTGTTTCTGAAGAAAATGTTTTAAAATATAGAAAATTGTGAAAAACTCACTTTACCGAGATAGTGGGTTTTTTCAAGTATTCCTGCCCGAAAAAACCAATCGGGGTTTTTTCAGGCTGGGTCCGGTTTGATGAACCCTGCCCTTGATATGCTAATACGTTTTTGGGAAAAGAAAATATTTTAAATATCAAAGTTATATAACACCGCTCTAAATGTCTCCCTAATTGATAAACAGTTATTCAAAGTGTTAGGCCAGTCAAAACACGACAACAGAGTACTGAATAGATTTCTAAATTGAAGTAGAGGATATTTCCTCTTAAAATCTGAAACTAAAATCACACATTTCCAGTAAAATCAGAAATTCTAAAATATGGAACCATTTTAAAAGGCATTGAATTTTTGATCCAAAACAAATACATAGTCTATCCAAAGTTTTTTTTTTTGTAATTATTTAATGCACAAATAATTAAAAAGATAAAAAGGAGGGAGGAGAATCGAGTAATTATGGTCAACTCGTTACTTTCCGGAATTAAAAAATTAACCTAAATTATTGTCTAGAATATGTAAATATTACGCACATGCAAATGTGTTTAACGTATTTTTTTAATGTATGATAACATGAAGCAGTGGAACTACACCGAATTAAAAATCACAAAAAGACTATGTTTGCACAAATTATAATACAAGATATTCACCTCAAGAACTAAAATGGGGATAAGCAAATTTCTTGCTCCTCGCATGCTCAACCTTGTGTAATATAGACATACCGAAATAGCATTCACGGCTCCACATTAAAAAGGAAAATGCTAATGTATGCATTAATTAAAGTCAATTGTTTTCAGTGTAAAAGATAGTGCTTTTGAATAGCATGTTTAGACACAACAAGTCAATAATTTTTCCGTTTAGATTCTCAGCGAGACGGATTGTTTCAATGAGCAGCATAATTTCACTGCCTCCATTAGATATAATGAAGAATTTCATTTTACCTTTGGTTAGAGATTATTTTCCTTTCATTTAAAGCATTTTTGATCGGTAGACCCTCGGCGCCTGTTTGGCTCTGGCGCCGTCGTGCGCCGCACGACCTTGCACATAGGGACGGCGCGGCCCTGGCCAAAACGCTTAAAATCAGGAAAATATGATCACAAATAGAGTATTTTGTACCAAATGATTCGTTCATCATTTTTTTACAACATTTCTATGTAAGAAGCATTCAAAAGATCTCATTTTTTAATAGAAAGAAGAGGGTTCTTTTTTTCCCAATGGCAGGCTACAGTTAAGAAAAAATAAGAACACATACAATTGAAATTAGTACAAAAACAAAGGTCACAACGTAGCTTGTTAGCCCATAAGCGCCCTGGCAGAAGAAAGAAGAGTTTATGAGCTGCAAAAATGCATGTGGTAACAGACGCAGAAGCGAGTTTTCGCCTAATAGAGTACCCACAATGACGTGGAAATACCCGCAGTGACTTTAGGTGAATAGGGTCCATTATGGTTGTTTAATTTGAACAAATCATGAAAGGAAAATAAGTGACAATGCACTAATTGCTTCATCTTTAAGTGATAAAAATTATTCTAAAGAAAAGCATTTATCAGATTAAGTACCTGAATATTGTCAAAGAAAAACGGCTATTGTTATAATCTGCATAGTTTTGATACTGTACAGAGTTCGTACGCCCTTGAAAAACCTTGAAAAGTGCTTGAAAAAAAAAAGTTCATTTTCAAGTGCTTGAAAACCTTGAAAAAGTTTTAAAACCTTGAAAAAGTTTTTTAGTGCTTAAATTCTCGCAAAAATCAACGAATTGTGCTTAGAAGTTTTAAAAAAGTATTTCACCAATGCAATTTTCTGAACATGTGTTCAGTATGCAACATCGCGAAAAATTGCCTCTGTGTTTGGGATTTCAATCCTTTTGCATCTTGTAAATATTTTGATGTTTTTTACAACCGAAAGATATTTTGACATATGGTACCTTAGATTAGTTTATTTTTTGTTTAATTTCATTAATTAAGAAAGAAATTAATTTGGAAACCATGACAACATTGAACTTACTCGGGTTTCGCGGAAAATTGCTCTTGTGTTTGAGATTTCAATCTTTTTGCATCCTGCAAATATTTAAATATTTTGGCTAATCAAATGTTAGTTTCGCATATGCTACCTTAGATTAGTATATTTTTTGTTTAATTTTAATACAAAACAAATAAATTTATTTCATGGGAAACATGCCACGTCGAACGAACTCAGACTTTGCGAAAAATTGCTTCTCGTGTTTGAAATTTCAATCTTTTTGCATCTTGCAAATATTTAAATATATTCACTAATCGGATGTTATTTTCATATTTGCTACCATAGATTAGCATATTTTATGTTTAATTTCAGTAAAATATAAGTTTATTTTATGGGAAACATGACAACATTACACTTAATTCGCGAAAATTTGCTTCCCTTGTTTGAGATTTCAATCCTTTTGCATTTTGTAAATATTTTTATATTTTTGGCAATTAGTAGTTATTTTGACACTGCTACATCAGATTAGCTTATTTTATTTTTTATTTTAATAACTAAAGAGTTAAAGAATTTATTACCTTGTTTAATTTTTTGCTTATTTATTTTTGCAATTTTGAATGATTATCTTTACCTAATTTTTGGTCATAACAGATTTTTTTTTTAAAAAATTTAAATTTCAGCAGTTGAGCACCTAACAAATTAACTTAAAGTTTGTATTTTAAATATAAAGTTGATTTATATAATTTTATTTATAAGTACATCATTTTTTTATGTCTGCTAAAATAAATAAGGTGTATTACAGGGGTGGTTGTGTTATGATTATTCACTTGAAATTCAGTAGTGTTCGTTTTTATGCTTTTACCTCCATATATCTCCAATTTTCCCCCTTTTCCTCAAATGTTCAAAATTACTACTTTATTAAGGTTGTGGGTACTTGGAGCCTTGGAGCTTACTGAAAGAGGCTTTAAATCAGCAAAGGGGTAGATAGCTTAAGGAGGGTCATTCATCTTCATTTGGATCTAATAAATTGACCAACCTAGCTAGGCCCAGTGCCTGTTGCTGGTTATCAACAGGCACTGGGCATGGTATTTCTACGCAGAATATTTTGACTTAATAAACTATTTTATGAATTGTATGCATAACAAAAGTTATTGTTGTACATATGTATATTCAAGTAATAGGGGTCTTAGTTTTAAAAATTATTCCCCCCCCCCCCCTCGCCCCATTTTGCTCTTTGAAACTTTCAGGTAATTTTTTATGAACTCACAAATCACAATTACACCTGAATATTATTGCCTTTCTAAATTTAAATTCTAATTTCAACAATAACCCATTTTTTCCCAAAATAAAACTACTTTTGTCATAATATATGTCTACTTCTTGTGAATCTTTTCAATTTCGAAATATGGCTCTATAAATCTGAACTTGCACATTTATTGTCTATTGCAAGTTAATCAATGAAAGCTGAATAGGCTCAAATTTGCATTCAGAGTATTTATCACTGCTTAAGCTGCTTTTGTATATTTTGAGGTGTAGAGACTGGACTGTGGACTTTCATAAACTTTTCTTACTTCCTAATTTTTAAATTTACTCGAGGACAGTTGAAATGCCTTTTTGGCTTAACAGCTAATATACATACGAATAATTGATTTGCATACTTATAAATGATTTGCAAACCTAATATTTTTAGAACTTAATAGTGCAAACTGAAATAACTTTCTGGGTAGTGTTTTTATCCTAACCGCCCTTATATTGTAATAAACCACTGTATAGATATTGGAAATACATGTTGAAACCGCGGGGGGGGGGGGGGGGAGTAACTTCAAAAACCTGGCTCAAACTCTGGCAATGCCATTGAACTTGGGTGTTTTAGTTTCTTCCCATAAAAGTTAAAAGCACTTATGAAAGGTTTTTTTTTAAAGTATTAATTTGCTGATTCTAGAAAATATACAAACCTCGGACTGCTGCAACCTTTGAAAAACCTCAAAATAAACCTCTTGGTATCTGCTTCTCTTTATGACCAAACTTTTCAAACATTTTCAGAAAAACTTTCAACGCAGTAGATCTTTCATCAAAGCGTCTCTCGTTGTAGAAAAAGCAATTTTGTTTTCCTATACTTTTTTGTATTATTGCCTTATTTCTATGTGTTTGTAGTAAATGAAATCTGCATACAATATTTTTAGTACAAATTTATAATATTGCCTTGAAAACAAAATTTTTTACCTTGAAAAGTACTTGAAAAGTGCTTGAATTTTTTTCTGCCTAAAGGGTATGAACCCTGCTGTAACATATGTTTTACTAAATGTTATTTTATTATGTTATTGAAAATTCAATTAGAAACATGAATTTTCAATAAAAAATAACAATTCCAATAAATAGCTTTTGTTCTTATTATTTAATAAATAGTTCAAAGAAGGAATTGCTTCATCAGACATTTTTGAGAAAAAACTGATGTATCCTAAAAAGTTCCGATTTGCCTGAAATTTTTCTGATTTTAGAATGCGAACAGTAATTGCCACTCGTAAAACTACTGGATTTTAAAATCAGCCCCTTTTAAAAATCAAATATGGAAGAACAGAATCATTGCAATATCAATATATGTTAAAACCTTCCAAAATCATTATTTCTGTTTTGTAAAATCAAGTTTTTTTAAATTACATATTTAAAAAAAAAACTAGAATATGTAACAAATTGCAACAAAGATAATAGATTCCAAAATTAAGTCACTCCAAAAAGTGGAGAAATCTGTCTCAGAAGCTAAGAAAATGGTAGTGCGTTTTTTCTCTTTTCCATAGGTGTGGGGACAATAGACACTTCATGGTCATACGATGCACTCGAAAATCTGCAGAAACTATGGTGCAGAAAATCTGTAGAATTTGCAGATTTTCTACAAACATCTTCAACAACTCAAGATAGAGTTCAGCAAATTTCTTAAAATTGGCAGAAAATGTAAAATTCTCGCAAATTACGATAAAATAACGGTAATTTGGCGAAAGCTCCCGATGTTGAATTTGATAAGTCCTTTGTATTACTTTCCTAATTGATCCACTGCAATTTCCGCCATACACGTACGTTTTGGAAACATGCCAACATTGCAACACGTCCATGGCCGGAAATTGAGTGTCTTGTTTGAGATTTCAATCCCTTTGCATCTAGAAAATATTTAAATTATTTAAAAAGTTTTGAAGTGTTTTATTATATGCAACCCTAACTCGACTCATTTTATTTATTATTTCAGTAATTTCTTTATTTAGTAACATTATTTTAATTTCATGCCAAATAAAAATGTGGTTTGACACCTAAGTTCAAATTTTCATAAAGTTTTGTATCTTTGCTCTTTCTATGGATTTTAGAAAGCATATAAACTATTTTTGGAGAATCTCAATCGGTTTAGATTTGACACCCTGTTAAAGTTTTTTTGATTTTATAATTTTCGTGATCAACTGATTTTCCAAATTCAGTGCTCTTTAACTAGTCATTTGGTTGAAAGCTGTGATGTTTCCAGAAATATCTCATTTCCACAGAAATAAACAGCAACAGTCCAGTTAAAAAAATCCTATATGAAACAATTTTGATTTTTGGCACCCAATTTGTGGAAATGGCACGTTTTTTTCGCGTACAATGTTTGAAGTACTTGCAGAACAATTTTGGTAAAATGATTTTACGTTGCAGAACATCGTGAAGTATTCTGTTTTGGGGAAAGGAAGTAATGATGAAAGTTACAAAAACTTTTAAAAACACATACAATGTTGAGTCTTTACTTTCAAATTCTGTTAATCAATACTTCAAGACCTTTGTACAACTTGAAACAATGTACTACTTGTTTCGGTAAAATGTCAACTGTACTTTGAAGCACTTTAAATAAATTTTAATAAAGAAATTCAGTTTTTATATTTTATTTTATTTATTTAAAGTGTGTTATGTTCTATTTAAAGGAGGACTTCCAAAGGAATGAAGAGGAACAAACAACAAAGTCTGAAAAGCCTCAATTAGAAATAGCAAGATAACTCATCTAAATCTAGATAAATTATAATCATATGCACTTTTTCTTTTTGGTTCATTTCTAAAAATTTCCCAGGGTTCCCACTCTAAAATGGAAATCAAAATAAAGCACTTAAAATGAATAAATTTTAACAAAATGAAATGACAGCATTAACAAATATTAACAGCAAAAATGCAAAGTTTAACCTTAATGCAAGATTTAAATTCTTAAATAAATGATTTGAGGACCATCTTCAGTAGTTTTGAGAGGCATTTTGTGTGATTTTGAAAAACATTATAATATTGTGTTTAAAAATCATTTTTAGAAAAACCTTACCTTAGGTTTGTGTTTGTTTGTTCAGTTTTGAGAATCATTTAAAACACTAGCATAAAAATAATTATAAAAAACATTTTTAAACTAATTCATGTTCTGAACATTAAGAACTTATACATCATTATAATGCTAAAATAACAAAATATAATTAAAAATGAAAAAACTAAAAAATATCAAGTTTTGAAGTTTAAGTTTTTAAATTATTATTAAAAATTATAATATTTTAAGGGAGACCATAAGAGAAAAATACATGCATTCGCAAAAATCCTGATGGAAAGACTGGTATATATGAGATAGCTTGAAAATGTGTTTGTGTGCTCATTTAATGAATTTTGGGGAGAAATGCGAAGCAAATCAACTTCTTTGCAGAGTTTCAGTTTTTGCAAAAGGAAACTAAGAAAACGGTAGCAGGGAAAGCGTTAAAAAATATTTGATATTAATTTTTAAAAGAAAAGAAAATCAATTGAAAACATTAATTAATGTAAATAAACAGGCAGTTTTCCTTAGTAATTCATTAACATTTCAGTAAAATAAATCAACCCAGGGCTTTGAAATAAGAGAGAAAGAGATGACTGAGCGAAATGAAGATAATTTTTCTTTCAAAGACTTGCTTATACAGCCCCCCTCCCCCCATATTTTTGAAATGATATGAAAATTTAAAGGCTTAGATAGGGTAGCTATGAATGATTATACTTTCTTAAGCGTTTCTTATACCAAAGTTATATTTGAAAGAATTCATTTTGAATGCTTTTACTTTTAATTTTGTTTGCATACAAATTTAGTGATCTTTTTAAAACTAGTTTTACCAGTATCTTTATTTGATATCAAAATTGTACATTCCTTGCAGTATTGTTAAAATATTTTATGTGATTCCTCCATGTATTACGAAGTAACATTCAAAATATTACCCATTATTAGAATTTTCGTGGATATTTAGTGTAAATAAAAATAACAACTTTGAGAAATGAATTAATCAACTTTAAAGCATTAACAGGGGGGCCCACTTAGGGGGGGGGGGTGTTTTAAGAGAGATTTTTCACTTTCTAAGTTCCTTAGTAATTCATTAACATTTCAGTAAAATAAATCAACCCAGGGCTTTGAAATAAGAGAGAAAGAGATGACTGAGCAAAATGAAGATAATTTTTCTTTCAAAGACTTGCTTAAAAATAAAAAAACCCTTAATTTTGTTGTAAAGCACTATCAAGGACCTGTGGGAACCCTGTTTCCATAATATATATAATTATTACCTTGTGTATTCAATTTATAACCATTATATTGTTGTAAAAGCAAAGTGTAAGAAAAGGACAGCTCAGGCCTGCTTTAAGGTGAATGTGAAACATCTTTAAGAGTACAAAACATTTGTTCACTATTTAGTAGCCTTAAATGTTTTGCATCAATGAAGAGATTTTATTGCTGCCTGAAAATGTGAATCTGCGTTTTTTTTTTTTACAACCTAATTGATATTTATAATATAAATGTTCAAATTAATGCATTTTTCTTTCATATTTTGTTTGAATGTCTGCAAAAACAGGTACTTTTGTACATACTATTTTATGATGATTCCTTGTTAAAGATTTTATGTTATTTTTGTCTTTTAATAAAATATTGAGATAAATCTTTGTATAACATGTTCATTGAAACTTATATTTCAAATTTTTAACTTAAAAAATACATGTATAAATAATTTTGGAAATTCAAGAGTCTGTTTTTAGATTTGAAGTTGTTATCAAATACCCAGCATATTCCCATCCTAACCTGAAAGACCTATATTTTTACAACAGTTAGTCCTAAATATATATTTCCAGTTGAAAAAATGGTTAAAATAAGATGCATAGTTAAGATATCTTATATATTTAAATGACCAATTCTTGTGGGTATGTATATATTTCGTATCTCGAAAACGGCTCTAACGATTTGGATGAAATTTTGGATTTAATTGTAAATTAGCATTCTAAGTTGATCTACATCAGTGTTTTTTCTGTAAAAACGCGATTTTTTATAAAAAAGGTTTTTTAATACGAAGTCTAATTGAGTTAAGCCTTGAAGTAAACTGTGAATTGACGCATCAGGCAGCCGATTTGCAACCATAACAATAAAAATTTGTCTCTTCTCGCTTTAAAAATTTATACTTGCTTATGGTTGCCAGGCTTGGCTGATATTGGCCACTTTGGCTAATTTCAAACACACTTGGCTGAAAACAAATTCAAAAGCATTATGTAAGTCGATGTAAGGCTTTTTTCTTTTTTAAGTGAAACTATTGCTTGACCATCCTATTTTATTTTATTGTATTTATTTATTTTCTTTTTACACTTCAAATAGTTTAACATGTTTTTTAAATCACGCATCTAAATTTTATTTCAAAGAAGTGTATGTCTTGAGATTGTTTATGTTTTGTTAAGACAGTTGTTATCATTTGTTGAAATGGTTCGTGGATCATCAGTTTTGATGGATATCATGCTGTATGTAGCATTTTCTGGCGTAAAAATTAAAAGTACTTATTCAAAAAAAATGTTGATTGGGATAAAATCGTGAAATGCATCATAGTATGAAAGGAAGTATTCGGTTAAAAACCGATTTCACCATAGCAAAACTAAGGTCAAAATATTTTAATTACTGACAAGAAAATTGTATAGTGGAAACAAACGTAACATATAGTTTAAAGCAAAATGTTGATTCAATTACATTCAGAATCTTCTTTGTTTAGCACTTTAGTGCTATAAGAAGGTCGAGTACATAATATTTCGTTAACGTGAAGCGTTCCAATTATTTTTGGAAAAGTATTGAACCTTAAAAAAACACGAGCTGACAAAAAATAATTCTTTTAAAGCCGAGCGAGGCTGGGTCATCCAGGTACTTAACCTTTTAAGTACCAATGTTCCGAAATGGGAACATCAACTTTAGAAAATCGTGAAAAATAAAGTTCCGCTTTTGACAGGGGTAGAAGTAGTCCTATATATCCTATATTTTCAAAAAAAGCACCAAAAGTGTCCTATATTTCCTATATTCCCATAGTTTGTTATAAAGATTTATAGAAGATGACTATTGAAAAGCCTTTAGGTTACTTGATTTGCACCTCACAAATTGACAAAAGATAATTCAAGACTGCTTAAAAACAAGATACATAAGTATCTATATATTTTTTTAAATGTCTGCCGGCACCCGTCTGTTTAAATTTTGTTGTAAGTGTAGCGTATTTTTGACAAAATTTAAAAATTGTTTTAAGAGAAAGCTTCAGTTTTCCATATTTTATGACAAGCTCTCCAAACTTTTGATAAAGCACTTTGTTAATGATCTTCACTAACAACAAAATGTGGTGAAGATTCAGCCATTACTAATACAAAAAAAAAAAAAAAAAATCTTTAAAATATTTAAATGTAGGTAATTATGCAAAAAAAAAATGCAGAAAAATGTTAGGCAAAAGCTTTTCCAAAATATAAATAATCAATGTTTGTAAATAGTTGTATTAAATGTAATTAAATTTCAGATTGTTTAAATTTGTTTTAAAATATTTTTTGTATATAAGTCAACTTATTTTCTTATTACATTATTCTTTCAGGAACAGGAAGCTCATTCTAAGTATCATTTTTATTCGGGTTTTTAAACGGTATGCAGTATGATTCATTGAAATCATTGATAATAATTGGTGCAAAACAATTAGAAAAAATAAACTATGTATTGTTTATTTTTTCACTTCAAAATCATTCATAAAACATGTCCTATATATTACAAGTCAACCACTTCTACCCCTGCTTTGAGGACTTAATTTTTTTTTCTATTTATTGCCAAAAATATACCTGAATTTTTGAAAGAAAGGATTAGAGCTAGTTTGCTCTAATTTGAAATTACTGTTTTCTACAAAAATTCGCAAAAATGTGCTTTTTTACCAATTTTCATGGAGATAGATTAAAAATAGCTTCACTGTTTTGATATTCTAGAGTAACAATAAATAGGAATCCTTTTAACGACCAAATATGACCGATAATAATTTCTAACAAAATTGTAGATCCTATAAGCGAACAAACGTCGTTGTTCCCGATTAGGAACATTGGCATGATCCGCTATACAAAACTAGGCAATTTACGCCGCTTCGTAAGTTCTGTTATGTGAATAGTGAAAACCACAGAATTGAAAACAACCTCTATTGATGCATCTAAAAGTAGGTGGGTGACATTGCGTCCTTTCTCTGTTCCCCTTCATGCCCCCTCCCCTCCATCTCCAATTTTAGGGTGAAAGCGATATCGAAAAATCGTTTTGTATGTAGAAATGAAGATGTTTACAGCTCTTCTCTAGCATCCTGCTTAGGCTTCAAACTGTTATCAATAGATTCCCCTCCATGGTCACATGAGACTTTCCAGAGATTCGACCCCAATCTATTACTTTACTTTTTTTTCCTACGTTCCCCATATAAGTCGGATAAAGAAGAATAAAGCATGAAAGAAGGCTAATGGGTGATTCTCAAAAAAATGTTTCGTGCGTAACGCTAAGTTATTTATTTTTTCCAGCTAACCAAAGCCTTCAAAACATTATGCTGTTGGGAATAATACATGTTTTAATATACTATCAAAGTATACAGTTAATCTCATATTTAATTAACAGTTACTTGAATAAAATTAAAATCTTAGCATAGGGAAGTTTTCGATTTTTCAATTTTATTTTTATATGATAGAGTAACATGTATGAACATCATAGGTGAAAAAATTTTTGCGATACGATAAGTAGTTTTTTTTAAATTAATTTTTAAAGTTCAAGCTCTTGTGACGTCAAATGGCATAGGAAGTGACGTCATCCCCTCTTCTGATAGGGGAGAAGCGAAGGTCACGCATTCGACTTCGAAGACGAAACGTAAAAGGCTTTCTCCTCGCATTTAACTCCTTGCGTTTCTGGAACATTAAACCTCTCATCCTCTCGAAAATATTCGAATATTTCATTGGTGTTACTTGAGGAAGATTATTTAGATTGTGCTTTAACGAATCCGGCCTCCATAGTGTGTTCAAAAGGATTATTGAATTTCTAAAAAATAAAAATATCAGCACGCTCAAAATGTTCCTAGCGAAAACAAGGGATCTTCGGCGGAAGGCTGCTCATTCGCGCCCTGTGACGTAGGCTCGTAACCTTTCAGAAGCGCGCACTTTTGCGCGTGGATTTTTAAAAATTCATTAGAAATCAACCACGGTGTTTTAAAATTCGGCGATGGTGAATTTTTTAGTTTTGAGGGTCAATTAACAATATCCAATAGCCAAAATATGAACATTTAATAGGTTCCAACTTCCCTATTATGCAAGGGACATTTTTTCAAGAATCGCCCTAATGCATTTTAAAAAAAATAGCTATAAACAAAATCAAAAATAAATTCAATAATTAAATAAATTTTTAAAATTAAAATTGGAAACTTGGGTATTGAAATGGGGAAAATGTGTCTGTCAGTCTATCTGTCTGTCCCCCTCAAATACCTTTTGAGTGATTAGTCCAATTCAAACAATTTTTTGTTCGAAAGATCTCGGCAAGGACACCTCATTCCCATATTTCTTTTTTTTTGATTTGAACAATTTTTCATTCAATTTTAAACAGTAAAAAAAAAAAAACATTAGCGCCAACAGGGAAATTCAAGGCAAATATAAATCTCGTGCTTCAGCCGTTTTGATTTGAACAATCTTCCCAATTTTGAACAGTTCAAATCCCTTAACTTTAGCATCTACGAAGAAAATAAAAGTCGATCTGGATCCCGAACCAAAAGGAAAATTTACATCAATTTTTGTTGAAAATAGCTCTTGTTGACCAACTCCAGACTCTTGACTCCTAGAATTTTAGAGCAGTCGACTCCGACTCATGTACCCAAAAAGTGATGGGACTCCGACTCTGTAGCTTTGGAAAAAATTAAGACACAGAGAAAAAAAAAAGACAGACTCCGACTATTAGATTTTATGTAATTGGTATCAGATTTTGAATAATTTCCTTATAAATACATATTAATTTTTTTTTTCTATTTTTACATTGTTTGAACTATTTAACATTTGAAACTGAAATATATATATGAGAAATAGTATCATGTATGTCAAGCCTTTCTGCATAAATACAAAACTGAAGCGATAGCAAGCGTAAAGCATAATCGACTAAAAGTCTTTAGTAAAAAACTAATGTAACATGCCAATGTTCCCAAACGGGAACATGCCCAAAATGTTAGATAAAACATTTTTTTCCAAAAATTTCTTCTTGCATTGTGTAAACGGATGCCTAAGAGTCCTATTTTTATGAAGCAGTTCAATATTTTACATTGGAACATAGAGTGGCGTTTAAAGGGTTAAAAGTTTCAAACGAAATTAAAAAAAAAAAAGATAAAATACAAAATGTAACACTTTACATGGTCAGAAAGCATTTAGAGAAACCAATTAGAAAACAAAAAATTTTGACATTAATATGATCAATATTCACCGAGATATGAAATGCAGTCTTTTGACAATTTACACCCGCGATCAATGACACCTTTTAGAAGAAAATATAGCATCTGCAAGGGTTTTAAATTACATATATGAATTTCATTTTCAAATTGTAACATCTTTTGTGGCATGCAGGGACAAATGTCTTTTACGGACCCGCGATTTTCCGCTTTTTGTATTTTTTTCATTTCTTGGCCGCGGAGCACTTTCAAGTGATCGATCGCGATCGTGTTCTTCCCGTCAGGATTTTTGCTGACTCACGTGTTCTTTCTAAGGTAGAAAGAAGAATTAACTTGTTTTGTGGGTGGGGAGGGGAAAAGGCTCGAGAATGACGTAGAAAGCGTCAGCGTTTATGCATTTCGAAATCCGATTGCATCCACTTCCATAACATATGCTCATTTTTGTCTACTATGCCATCCTATTACTTGAACTTTATAAAAGTTTTTGCAGACTATTATTTTCAACCTTTCTTGTATTTTATTTTTTGCGGAAGACTTGTACGCTCATTGTTTTGCCACGTCTGTTTCAGTCACTTTCTAGCGATCGCGCAAATATCCCTCACTTCCCTTCTGCCCCAACCTTCCGATCGGGATTCTTGCTGAGGTACACGTTCTTTCTTGAGAAGAAAGCAAGGAATTTTTTGCTGTTGGTGAAGAGGGAGAAATAGGAGTGGTGGTGGGTGCAATCCTTAAATGTAGCTTTTGAAATCAGATTGCATTCGCTTCTGTAACACTCTCTCATTTTTATTTGCTATGCCATTCTACTGCTTAGACATTAATACCTTTTCGTAGACTAATATTTTCAACCCTTCTTATACTTTATAAAGATTTATTTATTTTTTTATGAAGACTGCCACGCCCATTCAAAAATATTTATCCTTTTCCATCCAAGTTAATTTAAGCCAACATCATTCTTCATATCAAGTTTTAATACTTATCAGACTTCAGTGGCGTAGCTACACTTTCTGCCTCCCAGGGCGGTTCCTCAAATTGCCGCCCTTTTTGATGGGAAACAGTTAACACAATATAGAGTCAAAAGTATTTTAATAAGATTTTAACAAACAAAAAAAGAAACTTATTATTTTCTTCTTATTTTTCTTGCTGAAGAAAAAAAGGAATTCAGAGTCCCACCGAAACATTCCAAAAGTTAAGTCAAAATTCGGAATTTTAAGCAATTTTTAGTAAAGCTTAACGTCCAGATATTTTTTTCTTTGTTTTCAAAATTAAAATTAGTTTTATGCATATTTTGGTAACGTTGGGGGGTCGGAACTTCTCAAGGAAATTTTCCGAAACTGAAGTGTTAAAAACAATTTTAGGCAAACTTTGAATGCGTGAAGATATTGGGGAAGATTCAAGGGTGCTGCCTGGAAAGCTTTCTAACAAAACACGTAAATGTAAGCTGTATCAAGTGGTGTAAGGATCTCCCCTAATTCCACCAAAGACTGGATTTTCCTCACAAAATATTTTCAAACTTGAAATCTATTTTAGTCTGTCTTTGATGACGTTAAAGAGAATAGGGAACGTTCAGGAGCTCTTTAGAAATTTATTGATGCTGAAATTTCAAAAATGCATTTCCAAAAATTTTGGGTAGTCATATGGTTTTTCCGTCTCCCCTTGAAACTTTTTGAAAATGACGTCCTAAAAATGTGACCTCAGCCGTTGTTTGACGGACAGCGTTATGAGAGAGAGTTCACAGCGGGGTTTCCCACACCGAAATCTTTTTCGAAAAAAAAACTCACTTATTTTATGCTCTTCACCACTGAGAAAAAAAAGGATTTGCGGTCTTCCCTCAGGAATTTTTTTAAAACAAAATTTGGAGCCAACTGTGACGATGTTAGGTGATGTCATGCACATCTGAGATCCTTACCTTAGAATTTTTCTGAAGTTTAATTTTCAAAAACCCAACTTTAAGCTATTTTTGGAGACATTGGATTAGGTGGGGATTTTAAAGTTCAAAATTGTTGTCCTAAATAAGCACTTTAGACTATTTTAAATCATAACACAAGAAGGGTCATGGATTGACTGCCCTCAGGAATTTTTTGGCATTGAAGTTATCAAAACTCAATAATCAATATTAGGCTAAAAGATGAAATGTCAAGGGATGTTGTGGCTGTTATCCCTTGGAAATGTTTTGAGACTCAAGGCCTAAAACTGCACTTTTGGGCTGTTTGGTGACCTTAAGGGATATGAAGATTCGGTTGCTCTTTCCAAAAAATGTAAAATTTATTGAGGGTTTAACAGCACAATTTTAAGCTGTCTTCGGTGGGTCAAAATTATCCGGCCCCAAACACATTTTTAAGTTGTTTTTGGCACACAATAGACAGTGAAAACGAGCCCCCCCAAAACACTGTTTTAGGCTATGTTTGGCCAAATTAAGGGAGGAAGGGATGGTAAGTGGCCCTCCTCTGGAAAATTTTAAGTCCTGAAAATGCATTTTAAGCTTTGTGACAGTAGGAAGAAGCGTAAAGGTCGAGGAAATTATCCTAAGTTAAAATTTTAGAAACGCAAATTTAGGGGCAATTTGGTTTCTCAAAGGGAGATGTAAATCCCTTTTGGATCCGTGCTTGAGTCACTTACCTAATGTTGACAAACACAGAAGTTGCCACCCAGGGTACAAGCAAGACTCACCCACTTACCTTCCCTAGAACCGGTACTGCTTTATAACCAAATTTGGATAATTCTCTTTTTCACTAATAATGGTCGAAATGTTAAAGGCTTTGCTAGAGCTCATTTTACTAATTAAAAACCTTTACTTAAAATGAATAACTAAATGTGAAACTCATTGTATGAGGGAATTAGTTGATGTAATACAGTAGTACAAGTAATTATTATAGTTGTGAATATTTTTTTTTATAAAATGAACACAAAATTCATTATGTCTCAGTGAAAATTTTGTTGTCAATGACCAATTGCAGCAATTGTTGAAACAGACAGTTAGTACAGTGCAATTAGACATGAACCTCAACATCCAAAGTAAAAGTTTCCCGTCAACTCCGAATTGTTGTATACTGTCCACATATTGTTTGGTAAAAAGTTACACCGTTTTCAGTGTCGGGTTTTGGGGGGGAGGGAGGAAGAAGTTGGTAAATTAGTAGTTTTTATCAGTTATTCCGAAATATTTAGAAAACTATGGTGTTAAGCGCGAAAAGTGCAATATACAAAATAATCTACACTAAATTACGAACAAAATGGTCCTAAATGTTATTTTGTTAAGTGAACGATTCCAGAGTTAGGGCGGGTGTAAAAGTAGAAAATTTTCACATTTTTAAGATTTTTTGGAAAATGCAATTCTAACTACTACGTAAACAGAAATAACTAAACAGTTTTATTAAAAAGTAATATTGTACAATCGTATTCTAGTCTAAAAGAAACTAAGAGGCACCACATGGGGTTAGAAACGTAGAAATACTGGGAACGAGAACCAGTTTTCTGCAATTTGCGTGAACTGTGATAAAGCACTTGAAGTTAGACTACTAGCTTACAAAAAGGTTGAGAACAAAACATCCAGAGATACACTTGAAAAGAAAGTTAGCTGTTCAGTCTCTAGCCTCTATTACAAAGTCTATGATAATTAACAACACCACTGTAAGTGTGAACCCTAATACCAGGGGTGTTTGTGATCCAGAATTTCAGAAATTTCCAAAACTTTCGGGTTGACTACACATTCTAAAACTGAAAAATTATTATAAAAAAAAATACTTTAAAAATAATTTTCATTAATGATTAAAATGATTTTTGTATGCATATTTGAAGAGTTTTACTGGGGAGGGAGAAGGATCGAGCTTCCTTATAGTTTCAGAAAATTTCACACTGCTTTCAAAAAATTTTACTTGAGTCCACGTGCACTCCTGCCTAATACTCTTTCACATCGGATGGTGTGCACTGTAAGAAAATATGAAAGACTTTCAGAAATACTGTCGAACCCGCTTAAGTGAATAGCCATTTTGCCACGAAAAAAATATTCTAATAAGCGGGATATTCGAAAAACCGAGATAAAAATAACCACATTACATTGGTTTAGTACATTGAAAATGTATTATATTAAGCGGGATATTCTTTTACCGATATTCTAATAAGCGGGCTCGACTTTATTTTAATTCGAATTACGTGCATATCCTCCACCCTTGTTCGACGAATCTGGCTTGATAAGGAAGGGGAGCAAATCTCCTAGTGGTGTTCTGTTTTGGTTCCAGATTCAAATGAATCATCAATCACCCCGTATTTAGAAAAAGCGTCCTACATCACTGATGAAGATCACCTTCTTCATCGTGTTTTCTGACGTTTCCCAGCTACCTTCAGACAGATTTGCGAGCAATATATAAATTCCGTAATTGCTCATTATAGGCCAGCAACTTGTTTTTAATGAATACGAGCAAAGAACCACAAAAGATGAAGAACAATTATGTAGATCACATTCTACTACTAACATTGAAGTCAAAGTTGAAGACTCAATCGAAGTAACTATCAACCAAAGTGAATTTCTAGCTAACACTAAGAACAAAATGGGCCTAATTTCTCTCCTGACAATGTACTTGCAAAGAGGCGGTTGCACAGTTTATCAAGCATCGGGTGACGATGACTTATTTATAGTTTTAACAGCGATCGATAAAGCTAAGAATGGAGTTGAAGCTTGTGTGATCGGTGATGACATGGACTTGCTAGTCTTGTTGAATGTTCACACACCATCAGAAAACAGATTGAAAATGGTGGTACCAAAGAAAGGCAATCAGCAGGAAAAGGTGTGCACTGTTTCGGACATTCAGCAAAGCATTGGAGATATGAAGGGTGTATTCTTTGCAATATACCCCTTCACAGGATGTGACAATGTACCATCTTTCTACAAGAAGGGAAACATTTCACCGGAAGGAAAGTGTAAGCCTACAACGCTCTTCGTGCGAAGCTTCTAAATCTTTAACGATTCCAAAGCTGACCCTAGTGCGGTGGCTAACGCAGGAAAGTATTTCTTTTTTTGCGATGTTTGGAGCAAAGAATACTAAAGATCTAGATAGCTTTCGCTACCAGTGGTACTTCCAGTCTATTGCAAAGCAGCCCATACACTCATTGTTCAAGTTGGCTTACCCTGACTTCAACAGCTACCAGGCAGCCTTCATATAGAACCTACCACCAGGTTCAGCAGCGGCTGGATGAGGAAAAGAATTTACCTCCAGTGGGGGTGGAAGAAGATTGGTGAATGCCTGAGACCAATTACAACAATGCCTTCTGCAAGTCCCTAGGAATTATTTTCCCTCATAGTGCGCGTTTAAAAAGCCGAATGCGTCCATAACTGCGAGTGCAGAAGTAGTGTTCTAAACTCCTTAAGCATGTGCAGTAATTGCTCAGGTCTAGGAAGTAATAACAGGGGCACTAATATCATAGACGAAGATCTAGAAGAGGACGGTAGTATATTTGAAGAGGACTGAATCCTGATGAATACTTTACATCACAATATGTCACATTCAACGTTCTACATTTTTATTAAATATTAGTATTGAACTCAGTTTACGAACGTCAAAAAGTTTGATAAAATATGGTCGCAATATACAGGCAAATATGCCTATTTTCTAAAGAAAAAACTTAAAAAGCTGCCCTTATAAATATGTTATTATTAAAAATGATATAACTATAAATCATAATTGTTATGAATTTTTATAATTTAAAATCATCTATGTTTAAAATATATTTTCATTCTTTTTGCGGCATTGTCTAGAGAAAGTTTGGGTTTCTCCGTGCCGCAGATTTATATAACCACGGTCCATGAATGCTTCTTTTCCCTTAAAAGTAGAGCCCCTTGAGTAGGTGGTGAGGTTGCCGTTCCTTCAAGGGCTAATCACAAACATACCACCGGCCCCATAAATCGCAATTTGCTTTTACAAAACACTCCTCATACATAAAATTAGTTTCCTGAGTGATAATAATTTTTTTTCCCGAAAAATCTTAAAAAATACGAAAAATTTCTATTTTTCACTTATCATAACTCTGCAACCGTTCACTTAACAAAATAATGTTTAGGACCATTTTGTTCGTAATTTAGTATAGATTATTTTGTATATTGCACTTTTCGCGCTAAACACCATAGTTTTCTAAATATTTCGGAAAAACTGATAAAAACTTCTAATTTACCAACTTCTTCCCCCCCCTCCCCCCAAAACCCGACGCTGAAAACGGTGTAACTTTTTACCAAACAATATGTGGACAGTATACAACAATTTGGAGTTGACAGGAAACTTTTACTTTGGATGTTGAGGTTAGGCCTTTTTTCGGTCTATTTGCACCGTACTAAGTGCTATCCTAAAAAGAAGCAAGAAATCGCTCCACATTTGAGATCTCTCTCTTTGCCCTTGTTGTCACTTTGCTTTTAAAAAAGTTTTTTTTTTTAAATAAAATATGGTGGCTTCTTAGGAACTTACTTAAAATCAAGTGGTAGCTTTATCATATGACAAAAGCTTATGAAATGTACTGTTTCCTCCGTAATAGTTAACCTTAACAGCAAAAAGAAAAAAAAAACGTTGTCCCTTGACTTTACACTACCACCTCACTCAGTCTAGCTTCAGATGAAGGAAGAGAAAAAAGAAACAATAGTGCTGAGATATCCACAAGAAAAACACATGTTTTGTATTATAGTAATTTTATTATCATAGTCGTACTAAAACCTTACAATTCGATGATTTTTTTTTCTTTTTTGCCTCCAGTAATAGATCAAAAGGGTGATTTCCTAGTTGGAAAAACGCGTTACATTTTTTCGCATCAAAAGTGGGCAAGTGCCGCCCCCTCCGCCCCTCCCTAGCTACGCCACGGTCAGACTTTCCAAAGATATAGCTCTTGAAGATCTTAATAAATTCAAATTTATTTTGATTATACTGTACTATTTTATTATGACAGACATGTAAATATAGGAAATTAAATATGCTTATATTCTCACGTATTAAATCACGTGACAGTGTTTAAAACTTTATTAATTTAAAAATAATCATTTTTATGCTAGTGCTTAAAATGACCATCAAAGCTCAAAAAGTTTTAGATTGGGTTTAGTTTTTTCATGATTTTTATAGAATATAACCAGCTGCTCCACAAAATTTCGAAATGCTCCTCAAATTGTTTCTCCAAGGTTAGCCACTCTGATAATGTCATTTTGTAATTATGGTGTCCAATGAATCAGCTTGTGTTAAGTGTTTAATCATATGGAAGTTTTATAGCATTAGATGTCACATTATAAAGTTTTAATTTCACCTGATTTGTGGGCTATGGGAAATTGAAAGTGGTTAATGGAATTGATCTGTTAAAATCTTAAATAAATGCAAGCTTAATTTATTTCTTAATTAGATAGCATTTCTACTAGTAAAAAAAACAAAAACCAAAAACATTTATCTATTAATATTTAAAAGACAGTATAGTATCAATATAATTTTGCGTAATGTAATACGAGACGTGTTTTTAAAGTAAGTTCCGTATATAAAAAAGGAACGAGTACAGATAGAGCTAAGTAATTTAGTGCACAAAAATCTACCACCCTTACGCTATTTTTCGATATTGCTCCCGTGGTTTTCCAAGCATTTGTCATAGCGTGGTACAGGTTTTTGTATACCTATTCGTACAAAGTTACCGCCCGCTTAGTCAACCATGAGGACTCTTACAGGGCTTTGGCTGGTGCGTTTTTGAACATCCTCTGGTCTGCCCTCACCTCGCTCGCAACATCTTTCATTTGTTTCGGCATCTAAAGCCTTTCCAAGGTGGTCTGTGGCACAACAGCAATAATGAGCTCAGAGAACATGTTATCCCATGGCTGACTACACAGGCGGCCATTTTCTATGAATAGGTATACAAAAACCTGTACCACGCTATGACAAATGTTTGGAAAATCACGGGAGCAATTTTAAAAAATAGCGTAAGGATGGTAGATTTTTGTGCAATAAATTTCTTTGCTCTATCTGTACTCGTTCTTTTTTTTATATCAAAACGGAACTTACTTTAAAAATACGCCTCGTATATATATATATATATATATATACATTCAAATTTAAGTATCCGAATTTTTCCTCTTTTTAAGGGACCATATAAAAATGCACTTTTTTTTTTTTTGCTTCAAGCTTTTAATATCTAAACTCTGCATCTCATTTTCACCATTTGTGCAATGAAAGTGTTCATCGAGGTCTTGCAGGTGAAACGGAGAAGCACTGTCTATAATGTACATTAATACTGAAAATCATAGTCTTAAATATTTTATTAAAATAAATATATTATACAGCTGTTAAGTCACTGTTCAACAATGTAGCTTATTTGTGACCCAGTTTCATGTTTATGTCCATTTTCTTGAACGAAAATAGCAGTTCTTTCAAGATCAATGAAAAATTTAGAATTCAATACAATTGGAATCTTTCCTTTCTCTGTCAGACCAAGAACTGGAATAGTACGAGGTCCAGCTAAAATATCTCCATACCTCAAAAGTTTTACTTTATCAGCATCTAAAAAATAAATTCAGTGACCAGTCAAACTCTGTTAAATTGCATATTACAAATTATTGCACTTCAAGATTGTAGTTCAAGTTTAAAATAGAATGATACAGGCATAAAATCATACTTTCCAGTCCACATTGGAATCTTACTACTATTATATATGCAAATGTTTGTTACTCTTTCACGCAAAAACAACTGAATGAATTTTATTAAAACTTTACAATAATGCAAAAACTTATGTATAACTTATGCATCAGAATAACACATAAGGGTAGTTTTTGTCCCATTATGGGGAGCAATAAAACATAATTTTCATATAAATTCTCTATTATAGGGGTGAAAAAATACTTGCACATATTAATATTATATGTCCATCAAAAGCTCTGATTTTTCAGCTAAAATGGCACTAGTTCAAAATTTCTAAGTAGAATAAAAAAAAACGAGTTATTAGCTTTATAGTTCCATGTTCGAAGGCTTTCCTCTACCCAATACGGTATTTAGTGTATCATCTCAACTCCCAGTCAATAGCTACAATTGTTGTTCTGTTGAATATTTTTGCTTTTCGTTTGACTGTTCAAGGCTTTTCTCAAGTCAAATCAAAAAGTAACATTTTCGCATAAGATTGGCAAATAATAAATGGAATTGTCTGATTATTTTCCATTTTAATGTAACTTTGATGCAAATAATGGGTCTTTTTTTATTTATTTGTTTTGATTAGCAGGAATCTCGGCAATCCTTTTTGTGGAAAAAGTTTATCAGTTAAGGCATTTGGCAATTTTTTCAACTGCCGCTATCTTTGAAGCTAAAGACTATGCAATACTATTTCTCGGTTTTCACCATGTAACTAAAATATAGCCATTAAAAGGATCTTTAAAAGTTTTGTCAAAATGTAAAATAATCTGCCAACTAAATTAAGCAAACCCAACAAACAGCACAAAAGCTTCCATTAATTTGTCTTGGCGCACTATTTCAAACAATTGCCAAATTTTACTTCTTATTTTGGAAACGTTCCAATTGAAAATGTTTAACATCATTTTGTTTGTGTTTAATTTGTTCAGGAATTTTTGATTTGCTGTTTTCTTTTTTTTAAGAATGGTTGATTTGACGGGAAATTTTACAGTATTTTTTTTTTTTGTAATTGAAGCCTGATTGTTGAACACACGTCGCTTGACATAACTTTTATTTTAGAGGTAAACCGTGCAAAGTCAGGCGACGCAGCTAATACTGTATAAAACATTTGCTTTTTAATAATTTTAATAAGTTTGTATGATACCATTAAATATGTTTGCATAATAAATACTTAATTTGCTTACATATTAGCAATTTGTACACCCACAGCTTCAGTTTTAATTGTACGTGTTCAGTTAAATTAAAAAAAAAAGATGTGAATAAAGAATATGCCATGAGTTTTCTCAGCTATTTCCTAATGATGAAGAATGGATCGGAAAGGTTAAGATGAAAATCTTACGAATATTATATATACTCTGGATTTATAATGCATGATGTGTAGGGTCATTCCATATTATTCTGCATGAAAAATAAAATTAAGGAATGAAAATAACGCACTGCATAGTTTTTACAATAATATCTACCTAAACTTTAGAGAAATTGAGAGTTGAATTTTATGTCGCAAATTCAATGTTGCAAAAATGTTACATTCGTCACACTGTAGTAGTTTCGTTTCAAAAACCAATTTATGTGATTTTTACTGTGTTTTATTGCTTGAATATTACATAGAAGTTTTATTCTTTCACAAAATTCTGCAAAACCACAAGAAAATGATTATTAGACTTTTAAAACTCATGTTATGCAACAAAACCGAGTCTCTGAATGTTACGTTCGTCACTATGGAATGACCCTGTAGGGTAATAAAGATAGGTATGGATTCCTTTATGAATTCTTATGAAGTTGTTTACGTAAGAATAAACATTAAAACCTCTAAGAAATTAAAGATCAATAACAGAGTTTTAAGAAAAGTTCAAAGCATATTCAACATGTTTAAAGTGAAAAACCAACATAAACAAAGCAAGTTCTCAGGAAAATACAGCATATAGCTATATTTTAAGGCTACAATGGTGCCTCTTCATCAGTGCAAAAAACTCATCACACAACCAGAAAATTGTGAGAGAACTGAACTTTAACCACATGGACACCGGTATTTATACCTAATAGGTCAACGAATAGGAAATCATGACACAAGACAACCTACTAATCAACAAACTACAAGTTAACCCCAAGGCGAACAGCAAGTAGGAAGACAATCAAGGAAGCAAAAAGAGCGAGAGAAAATAAACAACTCGAAAAGAAAAAAAAATTATAAAAATTGCTTCTAAATATCGGGAAAAAATAAAATGCTGAAAAAAACGTTGACTAGAGAATCAGAATTTTTCCAAATATGGTAAGTTTCCAAAAATAGAGGTCAGAGACGAAGAACATTTACACATGAATATGAAAAATCAAAACAGTGGTCAGAAGTTCAACAAGCCATTCAACAAACCTTTTAAACATTATATTTGTTACCCAAATAATGAAATTCAGCTAAAAAGGAGAGATTTGAACAGTTTTGATTAGCAACAATCACATGGTATTTTACCTTGTGAGAAAAAAAATAAGCACTTCAAACTCAAAAGTCTTTTCAAAATTAAGCCATGGAAGCCTTAGCCAAGGGCGCCCATATAGGGGGGCAAGTAGGGGCTCAAGCCCCCCCCCTCGAAATGAGAACTTCCTTGCTTTTAGGGATTTTTTCTTTGCAACAATGTAAAAAAAAATCTTTTCCGGCCATTGATGAGTAAGTTATTAAAAATGTCAAATTTTAATATCTCCAATCTGCACTGAAGTTGGTTTCCATGGGGGAAAATATTCTGCTAAGTCATGGGGAAATTTTCTGAGTCCCCTCTTAAAATTTTGGGTATGGGCGCACATGGCCTTAGCCCTAAGCTTAAGGAGCCATGCAAAAAATAAATCATGGTTTTTAAGTAGCTGTCCTATCCTAAATGAAAGTAATTGCTGAGAACAATCAAGTTTTCCATATATACATACATATATATATATATATATATATATATATATTGTAGAATAATCATTTTTTAAGCGTAGAAGTTTTATATTTTCAAACGTTTTTAAAGTTAAACTGGGAAAGGAATTTTTACTACCTGATATTCTTTGCATTTTACAAATGTGGGAAACCACATTTGACACTTCTGTCCCATCATAAATAGGTATTTCCATTTCAAAATAACCACTGCATGGCTGTTGATTGATTAGCCTTAAAGGCAGAGATGGCTGAAAAAAGAAACTTATTAGTTAAAAAATTTGGAGCAAAATTGATTCATTCATTCTTAAGATTGCCTAGCTGCAGGCCACTATACTGAAATGAAAGATATACTAAAATGAGAAAGCTTTACTTTTCCATATCTTGATTAAAATGCTACTTTGTCAGAACTTATTATAAAATATATCCCATTCACAAATGACCATAAAACGTTGAATCCAGGTAAGATATGTGATAAAGTACTGGCTGGTGACAATAATTCAATTTCTATTATAAGTGCTGACAAGGCAGGCAACACACTGCTCCTAAGAATGGCATACCTAAGGCTACCAGGTTAGGGCAAACCTAATTTGGCAGCATTGTGAAAGCTACCGAGATCCTAATCATAGCACTACAATGCTGCCAGAGGAGACTGCACCATCCAAACAAGATAATTTTTGACTTTAAACATGTTTTTAATTACTCTTTTATGATCACCTTAATAGTTACTTATATAAAATCTAGCAGTATAGTTAATTTCTTTAAAACAATCTACAACAAATAGTCATTATTCTTTAGTTATAAACTTCTTACATTATGCAACACAGAAGGTCATTTTACTATAAGCAATTTTGAGATATCGTAAATGATGTGTACCTTACCCTTAGAGTATTAAATCTGTTATTTTATAGAATACCTAGTTATTTCATGGAATAACTGATCGTGTCTGTTAAGTGTAAAACTCTCTTGTATTTCATGGTTTAACTAGTTATTTCATAGAATAATGATTACAGCCCGTTAAAGTGTAAAGTAATCTATATCATATATCTTGCAAGACAAATACATTTACCTTCCACCCCTACTGCGTTTATGAACTATTCCAGGCCATAGGGAGAGAACTTGTTTATCGTGTTGGCGCCAGTGCATTCCAGTTAACTGATTGCTTGCACGTACATTGCTGGCTGCTGTTTGTACATACTGTTTTCACACATATCAGGTATTGATATACATTGCAGCATATAAATACCACTTATATGCTGCATAAATTAGATAAATTGCTTCTTTTTCATTTTAATTGTCTATCATTAGCTTATTTATAGAATATCTAGTTATTTCATTTTAGATATTTTTTTTATTTTACACTTTGTCTCTCATTAGTTAATTTATAGAATACCTTGTTATTTTGTAAAATAACTAGTTAGAAGGTCAAATTAATACCATATTACACACTTTAACGTGCATGATCAGTTATTTCATGGAATAACTAGGTATTCTATAAAATAACTGCATTATATATTTCAACGGTAACATATATATCCGGCAAATAATGTATATATTGGGGATGAATTGGTGCTGGAAGGATGTTTCGGTATTGCTTTTTTTCAGATGCCTCCCCTTTCCAAGGGCAGATCTAGAAATTTTTCTAGGATGAGTGATTGGTTTTCATCATTTACCTGTTATACCTATTTGATTTTCACAAGCAAGGCTGTGACCTCTAACTGCCACTAGAGGGCACATAAAGCTATTTGATGGAATTAAATTGTTTTGGTGGCCTTCACAGCACATTGCATCAAAAAAAAAAAAAAAAAGGTAACTTGATTATTAGTTCTGTTGTTCTCAGAGGGAAATTTTGAAAAAGAGTGGACTGAAAGTTTTTTTACCTCATCATTCTCTAGTGAATAGCGGTAATATTAAAAAATGCTTATTACTATTTATTTTTAAGTATTTAGGTATAGTAAAAGCCCACTAAGCCTAATCTCTATTCAGATAATTGAAAAAGTAAGTGGCCATTTTGTTAAAATTCATCACTCCCTCACAATCATTCCTTTTTATTCCTTCATAAGTAAGAAAGTGCTATAACTCATGAGAGAGTGATGAATTAAGGCTACTGTTTTATGGGATTAAAGTTAAATGATTGTTGTTATATAATAAATGCTAATCAACAAATCAATCTTGCAGCTGTTTTCACTTAGGTAAAGGTTATGATAGGCATCACTCCCTCACTTATATATATATATATATAAAAAAAGAAAAAAATTGTGCAAAAAATAGATAAGCTCAGATTAACTCATAAAAAAATAAATGGTATGTTTTTAACAAAGTTGATAGAAAAAAATTCTTAATTCTTATTTTTTTTCCTTTTTTGGAGGGGTACTCCGTTGCATTCGAGGCTGGTGGGTTATTGCTCTCGAGGTGGAAGGGTACCCTTGCAAAACCATTTGCCAATTTTGCTTCATCAAACCTTTTTTGGAATCTAATATACTACTTGTGTGAAAAAGATTTTAAAACCTGTTAGCTGCCAGTTATATGAATCAAGAAAATGCTTAAAATGAATACAATTACAGGAGATTAATTTCCTTCCATGTGGAAGGGGTAAAGAATGTTTTTTCTCGTTAAAAATACATAATACAAATTAGATAATTTGGCCCTTATATTAAAGACATTCGAAGAAAATAACCCACGTTCAGCTAATTCAAAGAAATACAAAATATTCAACTTACTGCAGTAGAATAAACAATGATAGGTTCTCCAGGGCAACAATCTTCAAGTGCTTTGTCAGTTGCTTCATCAGTGTACTTAAAAGATATTTCTTGTAACTGCAACAAAACATTGTGACTTATTTGTTTTGATAATTTCAAAATAACACCACATTCACTTCTTGCTGTAACATCTTGGTCAGTGTTATCAGGAATAATCCTGATAACACTGACCAAGCAAATTGTATGGCAAAGTAGTTTAACAGGTCAATTAAGATCAATGAGTCTACTGTGAAATAATTTCAATCTAATGAATAGTACAATTTAATGAATGAAGACACCAATACTTGTTAAAAATGTTTCACTAAATTTTACACAAGGGCGCCCATTTGCAAAATTTTAAATGGCGGCTCAAAAAATTTCCCCATGGTTTAGCAGAATATTTTCCCCATGGAAACCGATTTCAGTACAGATTAGAGATATTAGAATATGGCATTTTTAATAACTTATTCATTAATGGCTGTAAAAGAAATTTTTATACATTTTTGCAAAGAAAAAAGCACTAAAAGCAATTAAGTTCTCATTTCTTGGGGGGGGGGGACGTTTGAGCTCCCACTTGCCCAACTATATGGGCGCCCTTGCCCTTGTACAGGATTCATTACTTTTGTATTTAATTATTTTAATTGAAGAGTATATTGGGCTTATTTATACTGAATATGATATGATTGCCATTGCACTTCAAAAGGAAAACGAGCTGCAAAAAATTTAACAATCATCGCAAATATTTAAAATATCTACAAATAATGCTGAAATTCAACGACAAAACTTATAATATATATTTATTTACTAGCTGCATTGCCCGGTTTTGCACAGTCTACCTCAAAAATAAAAGTTTTGTCAAGTCACGCATGTTCAACAATTATTCTTCAAGTAGAGAAAAGAAAATACTACGAAATTTAACTTCAAAATAATCATTCTCAAAGAAAGAAAACGGGAAATCAAAACTTCCCACAAAAATTAAACGCAACCCTCCATGAATACAACTAAAATCCTAAAAAAAAAGAAAGAAAGAATATAAATCTCCAAATAATAATTGAAAGGGGAAATTTTTACCTCAAAACAAAATTTTATTTAGTCACAGTCGAGAAAAAAAAAGTCGCAACCTTCTAAAGGCTAATTTAAAATGAGATTGTGCAAATGATAATTTTCCAATTTAAAATCTCTGTTCCATTAGGCTTAGCAGGGCTTTTTAATTTTTTCCTGGTATTATTACAGCCTTTTTTTTAATTTAAAGGAAATGAATTAACTCTAATGGCGCCAAAAATCGAACTGATTGGATAATTATTTCAAGTAAAAAGAGCCATTTAATGCCATTTTCAAGCTTTAAAATTAAAATTCGAACAGTTTGGTACTTTTTTGGCACTTGAACCCCCCCCCCCCTCCTATATTCCTTCTCGGATGCCCATGTACCTCCCTGCCAAATTTGGACCAGATCCGACATAAACTAGATTTGTATAGGGAACATACATACACACACACATATACTTATCTCTGTTTTATTTATATAGATTCAATAATCTGAGCTATTGGAAAAAAGCTAAAACATTTAATTGACTCTGTAGCAGACAACTCCTTAAATTCAAAATTATTGCAGCATGAAAAGAATTTCCACTCTAAAATTTCATTTGTTTTGTGAATGATTTTGAATTCGAGCCTGTACTAAAACGACAATATCAAGTGCAACATTTACAAATATCAATCCTGCTTTAAAGAACACAACTTATATAAAACTGAGTACTAATAATTTAAAGTATACTTCTAATGTGCTCAAAAGGTATTCTTTATGTTCTTGTAGTACTGTCATCTCATCAAAGTCCAGAAACAGATTCAATGCTGAAATACCATTAGCTTGTGCTTTCTCCTGCAAATGGTGATACAAAATTACAGTTAAACAAATATAGAGCTTATAGGTATGCAATTAAAAAACAGTATATAGTAAGAACGTCCCAAACTTGGGCATTCGAAAAGTTCCATAATTAAGATTTTTTTTTTTTTTTTTTGAAAATGGACTACAAAAACAAGCGTAGATAAAATTATTTTTACATCAAAATATAATAAAAATTGACATACATTTATAATTCTGCCAGCATTTAAAGAATATCAGCCTTGATAAAAATTTCAGAATATCCACACACAATTCAAACCTCATTCATTTTAAGTGACATCCACAGTAGGGTGCTTCTCCACCTGAGATCTTCTCTTAAAAAGGTTGTAAATTACTATGTATTTAGAAGAAAACAACACGAGATTTTGCTGTCTTTCATTGCTTCCACGGTCATACGAAGAAAGATAACTTATTGGCCTTGACAAGTGTCAGCTTAAAAAAGTCTTACACAACATTTATCCTTTTCTTCTTTTAATGATTTTATATGGATATACAGTTGGCTCTCTGTTTAACGACTTTCAAGGGACCACAAAAAATCGTCCTTAAGTAGAAATCATCCTTAAATAGAATGCTTTTAACACTATAGTGTACCATCTGGGACCGTGAAAAGCTGTCGTTAAGTAGAGTGTCGTTACACAGAGAGCCAACTGTATAATCAAACTCCGCTATAACGAACCCTCAAATGACCAATTTAAGAGATAGTTATATTCAAGGATCCGCTACATCCAATTTTTCAAAAAAAAAAAGAAGCAAATTCATTACGACACTTCCATAATGGACCTTTCTAATTACATGAGAATTTTATTAGAGAATACGGCAATAAAGTGAAATGTTTTAACTATACTGTACTCATCAATAAGCTAACAATGGAAATTTACCATTTTAAAAAGATTTTTCCATAGCATGAAAGGAGGATGTTATTCTCAGTTGCAAAAAATTTTGGATTTTATATGCATTTTGACAATTTTTTAGTCAACTTTTGCAAACAAATCCACAACATGTTGATCTATAGTTTAGTTGCAAAAGAAAAAAAAAGCTCAAAACCTTAAAAAAGCAAATTGTGTCATTGTACAATAGAGTTCATAATTACTGACTCAAACATATGATGTGCATTTAACTAGCCAATGATAAGTTCCGTGACTATGAATTTATCGCTTCCTCTGTCAAAAATGTTATGTGTATACATATTTGAATTTAAAATTAATAGCTTTTCTGTTTTTTTCTTTTTCTTTTTTTGTAGATGAGTCAATATTGTACGCATACAAACAAATATAGTACATGTGTGTAACTGTGCACATAATAAAACAAAACACATTATACTACCAGATCCCAGAAAGCATATTTTACCTTCATCATTTGAGCGAAAGGCATCACCTTTTTCATATACTTCTTGAGCTCAGGAAGCTTACCAAGTTCGGACGATATTACTTTATTTTCAGGAAACTGGTCATTCTAATTAACAGAAACAAAACATGAAAAACAAGTAAATAACTGAATTAAATTCTACTGTACAGAAAATAATTTTAAAAAAAAAGACATATTTTATTTATAAGTTATTTTAATGATTACCTTATACAAATTTTGCAAAGTACTTAAAACTAAAGACTGCCAGGTGGGATAGGTTCTTGCAACCCAAATAACAGCATGAGTTGGTTTGGATACAGTAGTAGATTTCTGAATGGAAGAAAAAGGTTTAAATTAATAAATTGGAACAAAAAAAAAGCATTAATTCATAAATGAATCAGAACAGGATAGAAGGGCTTCAGTCAAGGCAAAGTAGTTTTTAATAATGAAAAGAAGCACATAATTTCAGTCAATACAGTAGGAAGCAAATGCTGATTATTTTCTAGGGCTCGACCGATGGCATTTTTTGGCCGATGGGCCGATGCCGATTGTTCAAAGATGGCCGATTGTTTTCCTCCAAATGGCCGATTGCCGATGCTGTTGGCCGATGGTAAAAAAAAAATCTAACAGAAATAAATTGATAAAATTGTCAGGGATTTAAAGGATCATTGATTCATTTCACTTTACTTCCTTTCTACGGATAAGGAATTGTAATACTCTCCCCCCCCCCCAAAAAAAAAATCAGATTTCGACCTAAATTTTTATTTTATGATCATCCAATTTAAACTTCACAAGTTTTTTCTGCACATATGTACATGCATATGTACCTAAGAACATATAGATGACCGAAATATCCATTTTGAAAGCCTCCTTAGTTAAAATTATCGTAAATTCTCTTGTGATGTTTTCATGCGCGTAAACTTATGTCACTCAAAAACGTTATAAAATAGTAAGTTGAAAACTCATACGTAGGTAGTATGATCTAAAAGTTCGAGGACAAGTTGTATAAAAATTTACCGTGAATCTATCTACAAAATAGTCACCTTGAACGACTATGCACTTCTGCCACCGTTCGTATAGCTTTTAGAAGGACTCCTGGAAGACATTTATTGCAACCTCCTGTAAAGGCTCTTTCGCTGCTTCTTTGACTTCATCGTGGGGAAGAAGGCGACTTTCATGTTGAGGATGCAAACCAATAACATCACGTTTCGTCGGAGTTAGCTCCGTGTGACTTTTACCTGTTCCCAGCAAAAAAAACATTTGCATGGACGCCGCTTTCTTCCGTCAGGAGAAGATAAAGCTGCATCACAGAAGGTAGTGAAAAATGGCTTCCAGGAGTTTTTCCAAAAGTTATATGAACACTGGCAGAAGTACATAGTCCCTCAAGATGACCTTTTGTAGGTGGATGTGCTTCGGTAATGTGAACTATTCTGGGTAAGGTTTTATACAGCTTATCCCTCGAACTTTTGGATCGTACTACGTACAATCTGTATAGGGTGTAGTCATGCTTCTCCTTTTTTGACTGCTGTATGATGGAAGACAAAAAACAACAGCCCCCCCCCCCCCAAAAAAAAATGGAGGAAAAACAAAGAGACTGTTTAATAACCAATTGATTTTTTTTAAATTGAACATATAACTAAGATTTCAGTAATATTTTAATAATGCTTGGATTTAGGTAAACTAAACATAGTTAAAAAGCATTGAATTATGTTGTTTAATCATTCAAAAAAAAAGCTATGAAACCGTCAACAAATTACGCTATTAAAGTGGAAAGATTGCACATAGACATTTTTTAGTCATCAAGTTAAACAAAAAAGGTAACAGATAAATTACAATATTAAATCATAATAGGAATATTTTTATATTTATTTAAAATTTATGAATAGAAAAGTTGGCATTTTTCATAAAATGTATAACAGTGGCGTAAATTTTGCGGAAAAAAGAAATAGCCACGAAATGAGTGAGATTCTTAAAATGCAGCTACAATAAACAAACTCAATATTTACCCCAAGTTAATAACTGAATACATATACATTCTACTTGATTTGATGTTTGCACACGTAATATTGAACAATTTGATTGAGTAATCTTTTATGGAGCACTACAAACACGTTCAAATCAAATTTTTCAATTTAACAATAATTTTCTGAAATTTAAAAAATTGCATAGTAGAAAATCCTTGAAACTTTTCTACAACATATTATTAAACATATGATGAAAACAAAAATAACTTATTCATTGATTTTATATAAATACATAAAAATAGTTACAACAGAAAAAAAAATCTATCGCTATTAATGATGCAAAAAAGGTAACATTACAAAATATAGGTGAAACAAGTATAAAAAATACGCAAAATGACATTTCGTGACCAAAATAAATAATCGCTTAATATTTAAGAAATGCTTGAAACGACGAGGGCGGATTAGGGGGTCACCCTCTAATTTTGGAGTAACTCACAATGTTAAACTTCGGCCCCAACTTCGGCTTAATTTTTTTAGTACAGAAGCGCTACCACCAACGTCTCGGAAGAGTTTCTGAATCTACTTCAGCACTTCCGAAGAAAAATTCAAAATCTCTTTGTTTTCCGAATTATGTCACAATTCAAAACGTCTTTAATCAATTTCTAATTAATGCTCTAAACTCTTCCTAAACAATAGAAAAAACTTGAAAAAAAAATCTCTAATTTTATGAATGGTGTTAGTTTTAAACAACTCAGAAGTACAACTTTAGTTTAATTTCAGAAATTGAGGGAGTAGGAGGAGGAGCACGCAAGTGTTCTCGGAAATACAAAAAATAGTCGCAAAAAATAGAGTTCAAAATAATAATAAACATTGAGCAGAAAAACCCTTTTAAAACTTGCACCCGAGTTTGTTTTGACGTGCAGTGGCGGATTTAAAATGTAGCAAATGTTGCAATTGCGCGAGGGCCCCATAACCATAGGGGCACGGTAGGAGTTACAACAATGCTTTTGATAAATGTTTTACAACTTCTGTGATAGAGAAATACGGCCCCAAAATGTATTTCGACGGGCCCCAATCTTGTAGCTCCGCCGAAGCGATACAGAAAAGACTGCATTACTGTGATTCATATTACAAACATCGAAAAATTAAAAATTACCGTCGGTTCAACGGGAATCAAACAAAATGAAACAAAACCGGTTTCGCCATCTCATATTTGTTTCCACGGTCTCCAATTCGGTAATATATCACCAAATGATCGTCAGTCAGAGACGCTATATTAGTTTTGCATTGAAATAAGTAATTAATAGCCACAAAAAATCAGTTAATAGGCTTTTTAGAACATCCGATCGAAAACAAAAAGGGAAGGTCACAACTGGAACGTGCGCACTTCCCACAGGCGAAAATTTAGCCTTCTACAGCTTACCATTTTTTAGTTATGACTTATGAGAGATACATACGTGCATCCAGCCGCAAGAAACAACGCAATAATTAACCTGTTTGGTACCTGAATGCAGTATTAAAAACTCTTTCAGGGGTGACTAAAATATAAATTCATACTGAAATTTAAGTAAACAATTTTGTTTGAAAACAACAACTCCCTTTACTTTGTATTAAAAAGTTAAACAAAGGTCTTTTTTTTTTCAAAAACATCGGCCAATTCCATCGGCTTTTCGATGTTTTTAAGGCCGATGGGACGATGTTTCCTGCAAGTTAGCATCGGCCGCCGATGCCGATGGCTAAATTGTGGAACCATCGGCCAGGCCGATGCATTGGTCGAGTCCTAATATTTTCTCAACCCCTTCCATTTGTAAAACAGTTTGATTAAGAATATTGAATACAACAAAGAGAATAGATCAATTAATAATAACTGAGAATAGAACACTGCTACTATTCCAAAACATAAGATGAATTCAACAACCCTGTTTATCCTATTTATGACTGAAGACCTCTTAGTATGTTCTCATTGAAACATTATCAACAAACGAAACAAAGTTACAAACTGCCCTTGAGCTAATACTAATTTAGTTTGACCAAGAAATGCTGAAACTAAGTGCATATCTTGTGAAAAAACATACAGTTCTTCTATTATATGTTTTTGCAACACTAGCATTACTCCTTCTGTAATAACTTAAAAATTTAACATGTGATTTTACATTTAAAAACTTAGTGAAATTGTTTATTACCTTAGAAAGTAGTGTTTTCATCCTTAGTCGAAACTTGTGAACAGCATCCATAAAATAAGCAGATGATTTTAGCAAAGTTGTGTCAACTTTTTCAGCAATAGGCCATTTTGCATGCATTATACTGCTTTCCTGAAATATTTTTGGAAAAAAGCACACAATAAAAATTGACATTTTTTGTTTCATCAAAGTTAAATAATAAATCAATCATATAGAAAATTCAAAATTTTATAGAAATCTTTCTAGCCTACTTTCCCATAAAAGTAAAAACGAATATAGACACGAAAGAAAGATTAATGTATCATAAAAATATCAATTTTTTAAAAAAAGTCAAAAATAAATAAACTATACTAATAAAAAAGATTTTATTTTCTTGGAAATTCTTAATAAATTTAAGTAGTTCTACTTGTGGAAATTAGGAAAATATTTGTTAAAAAGGTAAGTTGGTTGTCATTTCAGAGATATCATTGCTTAAAAATGCTCTAAAAAGGGTATTTTTTTTACTTTTAAGATGCTTTGTTTTTGCAGAAAAATGATTGTTAAAGTGAGTGATAGGGGCCATTTTGGTGGGTTTGGTCTGACACTATGTCGCAAAGTGAATTTTTTGTGGACTTGAAACAAATAATGAATTTTCAAAACATATATTTAAGGCAAATTCATGAGCACTCACGGAAAAAATATGAGATTGTAAATTAAAACTGCCAAATAAATATTATTTCAGATATCAAATTGGTGAATAAAGTAGTCCCCAAAATGCAATATTAGGGTATTTTTGGTCAATTACAGTAGGAGAAACATGACCCATCATGGCGCCCTGATTGGGGAAAATAAACTTATGATACCTTGAAATAACCACTACTTTCGTTGAAGTATGTTGATTTCAAATGGGAAAACTTGTGCGGACGGGGATGAAAACTGATTTATATTCTTCTGGGAAACAATAACTGATGAGTATTATTTGTTCATCAAGGCAGAACTTTCAGAACAAAAACATTTAAAAAACAGATAATAATGTACAGTCGACTCCCGCTACAACGCGATTTGACTTACGCGAAATGGCTATAACGCGAATTTTTCACGTGTAACGAATTTTAAAGCTAAAGCGAGTTTTTCGCTCACAACATGGATTTTTTTTGGAAGAAAATATCATCTTCGTTATTGGCTACTAAATATTGATTTCGTGAGTGTTATTACATCCCTTTAAGCATCATTGACAGCCAAAGTTCCTACACCAAACTAGTCTAGTGCATCAAATAACCACTCAGCATCTTCCCCAGTAGCACCAGAACGTTCAAATCTGGTACAGAAATCGTGTTATTGGTCGAATGACGGTGTTAAGTGTTACTTGCACGTAAAATTAGACGTACAGCAACAGTGACATTATCACGGTGCCAGAGTAGTTCTGAGGGGACGTCATATTAGACGTTCAAAAAACGTTCTAATGACACGGTGTTATTCCCGTGATAAAATAACGTAATATTTGACGTTCCGATATCACCGCATCCGAGCGCCCTCTATATCTGTATACCTTGGAATAGTTTCAGAAACTTTCTTTGCTTGCCAACTTCAACCACTTTCGTAGCAACTGCTGAAAAACAATCCGAGCAAAGGATTATTCTTTTATCAAAAGTAAGTGATTGATTTAATTATAATTACTTTTAAATCTTTCACATGTTAATTTTGTTTATAAATCGAATTTCATTTAAATTTTGAGTTAATTGGGTTTTTTTTCTTAGCTTCGAACATTCTGCAAAACTTTACTGTTCCATTTGTATAATTTAATATCAATGGCTATTTCACAGATATATTTTTCGCTAACGTTTCTTTGTGCAATTTTCATCGAATTGATTGCTACATTTATTTTCCTTAAAGTGGTTGTTTTAGTTATTCTTGTTTTCGACTATGAATTTTAAGTTGCAATAGAGTATACATATATATTTTGTTTTTGCTGAATCTCGGTTTTTGATGTATTTAAAATGCTTTATTTTAAAGTTTTTATACTTTTAAGAAAGTAGACGGCTCACACATAATGATTCTATTATTGCAAAAATAATCCTCCAAAATGTTTATGAAAAATGTGTTGCTGCTGTAAAATGTGGTACATACTGTACAGAAATCAGAAAATTAGTATTCTTGAATGTTGAGACAGAAAATGAGTCTAAATTATTTAAAGAATTTTTCAATTTAAAATATTCATGATAAAGAATCAATTTTATCAACAGAAAAAGTCTCAATAAAAATAGTACCTAAAAAAATTATGGCGTTGAAAATGGTCAAGATTATAAAAACAAGATTCGTTGTATAACGCATTCAATTTGTTCCATTCTAAAGCAATATTTCCTGTTGTTAAAGATATTGTGTCTGACTATGCTTTTTTGTTTTTATTCATTTATTTTTTTTCAGAAGCAAGTTGAAATAAATGCTAGGTTATGTTTTCGGTTTATAAAAATAGAATGCGTATTGCTTGTTTATTCTATCGCAGCAAAACAAAATGGCGAGCTGCTACCAGCTGTTGATTACCATCACCTGGTGCTTGAAAGTTTTCTGCGTTTAATATTCCCGCACAGATTTAACAAATAAAAAAGAATGGCAAAAATCAACTAATTGAATTGATAACGGATGGGGAAAGAAAAATAATATTAAATAGAAGTGTTGGCTTAAGGAGTTAAAATTATCTCCCAGTGTTTTTTGTATTAAGAAAAATATTCTCCTTGTAACGAATTGTTTGAACACAGATTTTTTTTTAAGTCTTTATTTTGAGTTTTAGATTCGGCTTTTTAATTTTTAATGTCTTTTTGACGAAAAACCAGCCTTGCTCTTGCATTAATCGGCATACTATAAGTGGAATTAAATTGTATTAAATTATGAGTAGAGTATGTTTTGTGCCATTTTTAAATAGGATCGAATTTATGTCGAATCAAGGGGCGAAAAAATCCTCAACCTGACCTTTTCATATTTTCATGAAACTTTCAAAACTCTTCTCTTCCACTTCTTAAATTTGTAAATAATTTTGAAAAACAAAAAAAAAAAAACAATAATTCAAAACTTATGGTTTTGAAATTCGTTAAAAAGCATTTGCTGGTCGGCAGTGCTTTCAAATATTTAAAAGCATTTCTATGAGAACTTCAGTCTTGTAAAATAGCTCCTTTTGAAATATAATTACGTTCTCTTTAATTCGATATGTAAATTGAAAACCTTTTAAAAATATGTTTCTCACGTAATTTCAAAAATACTTGCGATAGTGTCTTTCATCTCAAAAAATTAGTGCTAATCAGGGGTGTTTGTGATCCCAAATTTCCAAAAATTTTGGGCTGACGCAATCTAAAACTAAAAAAGTATTAAAAAAATTTAAAGTGGTACTTTTCAAATGATTTCAAATGTAAAGGGGGCAACTTCCATAAATTTCACTGTCTATAGAAAAAAGTACTTGAGTCCACCATTACCCCTGGTGCTATCCCTTAATGGTTCCTCTCTGAAAGTATTTTTTTTTTTTTTTTCAAAATCTCTAAAAGACATTATCTCAAAAAAATGAGAATTTTTTTTCCTAAATATTGAGTTATGTGAAAAAAAATTTTCGAAGAGTATTTAAGTTACTGATTAAGTTAAAGTGCATGTAATTGTCAGCCATTACACAATCCTGATGCTCCCATAGCTTTGAGATATCATTTCAAAGCACAGCAGGAAGGCATATTAACAAACATCAATTACTCATTAGTTGCATCGCCTGGCTTTGCACGGTCTACCTCGAAAATAAAAGTTATGTCAAGTGACCATTCTTCAGCAATCCCTCTTGAACAAAAAACTAAAAAAAAACAGTAACATTTTGCGGCAGATTCCGGGAAAATAACCAAAAAGGGAACATTTTAAGTATCTCGATCACAGGAAAACCCTCAAACCAAAACTCAGAATTTTATTTGTTCATGTTTGAGAAAAAAAAAAGCAACAGATCTTTTTTCTCAATGATTTTCTGCATGCTACAAACTTCAATAAAAGCATTGTTACGAAAAGTTGATGCAGCACTGATAATTTGAATGGAGGAAAGCCCTCGAAAAATAGGGATTTTATGTCGAAATCTAAGTATTATAATTAGTAGTTTTCAGTTGATATCTCCGCTAATTATTGTCGGGGGATTATTTTGAATAGCCAAACATAAATACGGGAAAATTACGAATACATCGATACCTGGTTCGATGTTCAGTTTACTGGCGTTCAGGAAAAGTAACTCGGACAGAGATAGATAGATTAATGCATAGATAGATAGGTACATACGCTCAGTTTTTAATTATGTAAGATGAATTCTGAAAGATCTTATTTTTTTTTAAACCATATGCATCTTAATGATATAAAAGAGGAAAGTTTCTGAAAGTTTCATGTTAGTCTGAAATGGTCTGGTTGAGTGCCTAGTTGGTTTAACATGTGAGTGACCCAATACGAAATAGAACACAAAGAAATTAAAACAGTAACAAATGAAATAAGCTTTTTTATTACAATGAAAAAAAAACAAATTAGTGCACATCTCTTCTTTGTCTGACAACTTCCATTTCATCCTTTGGTATAAGTCTTAATAAACGCGATTTTGGAAAAATATCAATGAATATTTTCATATCTTGAAAATAATTCTAGTAATATCTCTGAATATATGGGTGGTACATTGATTCTTATCTTTCTCCATTATTTGATCTGAGATGTGCACAAAATAGATAATTTAAGTAATGCAACTAGCATCTTCTCCTGAAAGCAGCAGGCCATGTTTTATATGTGTACAAATTGGTTTTCCTATGTAGAAGTAGAATCAAGTTATGACAATTTAAATTATTACCCAATTAGACTAAAAATACTAACCAATTCAGGTTCCATATCAAACAACAAATAAACACTCAAAAATGATGCAAAAATGCAGAAATAAAGAGTATCAATTTATTTTTAAAATAATGAAAATATGTTTTTTTCAGTATGAAATGGTGGAAAAAAAAGTACTATCATAGAAAACGCATAGAACTTTCTTAGTGATTTTTTCCCCGCTTAGAGAAATTAATGGTCTTGCTCGATATATAGCACAAAAGTCACAAACATGGGTACTCGAGTTGGATTTTGAAATTCCTTTAAAAGCAGCATGGTTTTTCTGTGATTAAAACTAGAATCATATTTTATGTTTTTTTTACATACATCATTATGTAATTTTTTTCATTAAAGAAAATCCTAAGTCAAATTGTCTCTTATATTAAAAAAATGTATTGCCTCTCTATGACTATTTCTAAAAAATGATGAACCACTGGGCTCCCAAGGTATGATCAACGGTTGTATTGTACTATTGGATTTGAACACTTCGGGTTACATTTTTTTCCAACTTATTTAGTTTAATTTGTATCATTCAAAAAATAAGAATGTTTACGTCAGGTGATGATTTCTGACTGTACTTCAAATTTTTTACGCACTTAATCTTATTATAAGCTGCAATTTTTGTCTTTTTATTTGTATTTTCATTTCAGGCAGCCAAGGTCATTAATGGGACAAAACGATCAACGCCTTTCTTTTTAATTCCTTATTGGTTGTTAATGAAATCAAAATATGTGTAAGAGTTTATCATGTAAAATGAAGGGTATTTTGGGATTAAATTTTTTATTAACTTGTATGCGTTACTCATTGATTTTTTGTGTGACTTCCGTGATTCGTTTTGCAATTAACTAAAGAATATAAGAATATAATTCACATGAGTTTTTCTGAGGGCTAAGAAACATCTTGCATTTTAGAGAGAGAGAAAATGGGGAGTAGAGGAAATTTAGGGTTTTAACCATAAAATTCTTTAATCAATAAAAAAGTTAATGCCATAAAATGGCTTTATTAGGGAAGTCCATTGAAAATTTGGGACCCTTTTCAAGTAGAATCATAAAATGATTCAACTAAAGTAATTTTTTTTGTCATCCAAATATTATTCATCACAGACCAACTAAAAAGAAGCAGGCACTTCAAAAAAAAAAAAAAAAAAAAATCCCTAGCAAATTTTTACATTTGTGATAGTTTTACTACTGTTGCTGTATTTTATTTTTTAATTTATTTCTCCATATATGTAGTAGACACATCTTAGCCATTACAGAGCATCATTTGAAAATTGTAAGAACTTTAAGGGGAGTCAGTACCCAAAATACTTTCAAAAATTTGATTTTTTGATTTCTATATATTTTGATACTCCATTTCAATACCTTTTTAATGATACAAACTTCTTGATCATGCTCATATGAGAAGTAAGTTAAAATAAACTTTTTAAAAATGTAAACATATTTTGATAAGGTATGATTTTCTTCTTTAAATTGTTATATCGAGAAATGGTATTTTTGAAACAAAATGTTCTTTTTTCTCAGGACCTGAATTGTATTAGGCTTTGAAATTTTTGCCACTAATTCCATACATCTAATTAGAATTTTTTTAAAAAGCTTCCTTTCTGTAAAATTTTTCTTTAGTATAAAGAAAAAAGTCTACTTAAGGTACAGAAAAAATTCATAATTGTATCTTTAATAGATTTTCAGAGAAAGGTACATGAACAAGTGCAAATTAACATTGACGGTATAGGGGGTACTAACTCCCCTTAAAATATGTATTTTATTTATTGAACTATTTTAATTTATTAATGTACAGGATTCGTCAAACCGGGCCCAGCACGGAAAAAAAAAAAAAAAAAAAAACGTGGGTTTCTTAACACGACCACTTGAAGAAAATAGACTATCTCGATAAAGTCGATTTTTTTTTTTTTTCAAAATTTGCCACATATTGAAACATTCATTTCAGAAACAAACTACATATTAGATCTAAAATAAATAATACCAAGTATACGAAAATTGGCATCTGTCTTTCTGAACAACTTCTTAAAATTTAGGAAATAAAACTGCATATGGACTTGATAAAAAAAATCCAGGGTAGCTAAGATTTTTTAAATTACTCCGGCTTTTCTTCAAACCCTGTTCAAGTATTCATGGGAAATTACTTCTGAAGTTATGTTGTAATACACCTTGAATAAGCCCAAGAGTCGAACCTCGAAATTGTGGTGTGACTGCAAGGCGTACTGCTATTAACTGCCCTAGAGAGTTGCATTTCAAGACAGTATAGCCTCTACAAATGTTCATTTCATCAAAATCTGTAAATTAATCGGTATTTTTTAAATTTTGTGTTATTATTTAAGTCTGCAGAACAGAAAATATAAAACCCTAATTTACAAAAACTGTACACGTTTAACTGATATTGTAAACAAAAGGTTAAAAAAAAACTACGTTTAGGAAAAAGTGCACAAAATCTGAGCATTGTAATTCAAGGTAGTATTTACGGGAGGAGTCGAAGGACCGCGACCCCTCTCAATATGCCAAATTTTGCAAAACGTTAATTTATATTTTTCAAATATGGCTAAGCTTTTTTTTCCTGGATTTTTGTATAAGATATTTTTGCATTTTACTAGAGGGGCAAAAACTCCTCTGCCAAACTCCCCCTCCCCCTTTGTAAATTTTTGCGCATCAAAGGAACTATGTACCAAATTTGGCAAATATCATAAACTCGATTTGTAAAAAGGAAAACGCTCAATGGGGTTTTTCCTCCCTCAGGGGGTGGGAAGAAAACTCCCCTATGTGAATTCCTGAACATCAAAAGACCTCTTAAACGATCCAACATAAACTGAATTTTGCATAAGGGCAAATCTTCTTTGGGGGAATTTCCACCTCCATAGGAAGGCGAAAACTCCCTTATGTGGATTTTTCAGCATCAGAGAAAGCTATGTGCAAAATCTGTCAAAGGTCCAGTGTAAACTAGATTTTTGTGAGATGGAAAACCCTCTATGTGAATTATTGAGCATCAAAAGACCTATGAGCCAAATTTGGCAAAGATCCGACGTAAACTGAATGTGTACAAGGAAAAATCCTCTATATATTGTTTCCCATCGGCAGGGGCGAAAACCCCAAGGACGTTCTTGAGCGTCAAAGTATCTACGAGTCAGATTTGGCAAACTCGATTTGTAAAAGGAAAAGTCCTGTATGTGGGCATCTGCACACCATAGAAATGGGGCGAACACTCCCCTATGAGACTTCTTGATCATCAAATGACTTGACAAAATTGAGTGTGCCAAATTTGTCAAACATCCAACATAAACTGGATTTTTTTGTAAAGAAAAATCCTCATTGTGGTGTTCTTTGAGGGGGGGTCTTTCTATGAGGAATTTTCGATCATCAAAAGATTTCAGTACGAAATTCAGCGGAGATCTGACGAAAACTGAATTTGTAAGTGGAAAACGCCCTTATGGGGTACACCCTTCATTTTTTCGATTTTTTTTACCTGTGAAAGCAGAATATTCAGTATTGTTATGTTAACACCAAAATGAAACGTCATCCTACCATTTTAATGTAACGTAATATTCCACGTTCAAAATTGGTGCAAAAGCGGTGGTACAACATCAGATTTCGACGTGCTATACGACATCGATCGACGAGACACATAGACGCTTTTTAGACCATTCTGGGAGAACGTAATTTGAACGTGTCGGTTGGTGTGCTCTGAACGTGTTATAGAACGAGCTTTGAACTCCTTTGTGCTGCTTGGGTTTTAGTTATTTATTCTTTTCGTTCTAAATATAAATGTTGATGAAATATAATGGCACCTTAGTGTCACCTTCATCTAAAGTTTGAAGATGGGAAGAAAAAGTTTCTGATCAAAAAATGTAAAAAAGACTAAGATTCTCGATATGCTTGAACAACTACAAAACGTCGACAGTAGCGCGACAATAAGTTATGAGTGAATCTTCATTACGTACAATTAAAAGTCAAAACAAAAAGATATCCATAAAATTTCAGAACTTAGTTTCAATATTGAAGCTTGCAGAGCAGTCTAGTCAAGTAAATATTATGAAAACGGAAGCTGCTCTTGTATTGTGGATTAATAAGGAGATCAGGAAGAGGAGATGTTGCTACGTTAAAAAGAAAAGGCGAAGCAGCCGTATTTAAAAATGTATTAGATAAGAATAACGATCTGATCATGGAGCATAAATCATCATTATCTTCATTTTTTAACTCTTAAATATTGTTACTGTATCTACTGTATAGTACTATTATAGTGCATCATTTTAATTTTACTACATGCTGTGCGTACCGTGTTGTTTTATTTTATGCATTTTATTCCCGTTGGTCATTCATTTTGTGCATCATAAAGTATCTCATATTGAATAACAGTTTTTTATTTTTTAAATACAGTAAAAGTTCAGTTCTTTTGCAAGAAACTGTAGTGTATGGTTAAGGAATGCTTTACAGCAGTTTGAGGGGTGTTTATAAGTGTCTAAAAGTATTTGGTATGCTTTAAAAAATTTGCATACATATCTTTTTCTACAACACGAAATTTCGACTTACGCGAGGAGTCTTGGAATGCATCCCTCGCGTAAGGACTCGACTGTACTTTATTTAATGCATTTCAAATGAGTTCAGCTGTGTAAAATGTATACCAATGCACTGCAAGTAAATTTCAAATTGAAGTGAATAATCTTTTGAACTGATATTATAATAATTCATAAATACACAGATTCTACATTCCAAAAAACATGGACCAAATTCATTTTTTTACCATTATTTCTATCCACTCATGGATGTATCTGACCAAATTATTAACTTCACAATCAAGATTTTTTAGTGTTATTATTGAAAAATAAAAAATGGCATTTCAGGGTATTAAAAGATTCAGCTTGATTCTCAAGTAACTGAAATTAGTTTTGGACCGGTCACAGAATGGACAATCTTGTTCCAAAACAAAACAACTGACATTGACATTGAATTACAAATGTCAGATACAACTTTATTCAATAATTACATTTCAGTTCTGTTTCGCACATCAAATTAGATAAAATCAGTCATTATAAAAAAATTTTAAAAAAAATGTTGGATACCATTTATTTTACGCAAAAAACAATTACCTTTCCAAGTAGTCCCCATATGTATTCGGATATATGGGGACAAATCGGACACAGGAGCAAAAGTTGAGTTTCAATAAATTTAAAAACTAAATCTTGTCTCATATTTTCCTTAACCGTGAGCTCTCTATATTTATCTCTAGCTGCTTGTAGTTCGAAAAAGCCAGTCCTCAAAGCTTCTTTGAACATTAGCCTTTCATAATACTCAGCGGCTTGGGTAATGCAGTAACTCATTTCACTGCAAAAAAGTAAAGTTTATATCAGAAATATATGAGTAAATAAGCTAAAAATTTCTACAGTATAAAGGGGGGGGGGGGTCATCACATACGTGTGCATTACTTTAGTTAGCCTTTTAACTGTCAATAAAACCACATGAGTTTAACAGCATAGTGCAAATAAGAATAAATATTAACAATGCAAGATAAGGAGACAGAGAAAATACTAAGGGGACATAGAAACAAAAAAAATCATACAATCTAATTCACTGATGCATTTGAGCAACAGCTACCATATTTTCTAGAGCACACACATACAGCTTCTACATGCATCGGCATACTTCAATATGTTTAAAAAAAAGTCGGTAGATAATATGCAGTGGTGTATAATTTGTAGATAATATGTTGTGTCCCATTATTTTGCATTATACAAGATCAAAGGAATAAAAAATAATTCAGGCTGGAAAATAACTTTCCATTTTGTTCACTGTAGTTTGTTTCGTGCATTATTAAGAAAATGACAAGAAATATTGCGAAGTCAAAGCAGATTTCAAAAGATTATTGCCCAATTACAGTGAAACTTGGCATAGAAGAAACATTGAATTAAGTAAGAAATAATGTTTTTAATGTGTAAAACTCATATGTGAATGATTTTGAACACTTAAAATTTCAATAAAAAAAGCCTTTAGCATTAAAAATTTGATATGTTTTTTTTTTTTTTTTTGAAAAATACTGTCCTTTATTGCTTTTTTCCCCTACTCATGACAGTGATTCATTTATTTTTGTTTTTGACTTGAAATTTGACAGTTAGATCTAATCAGGGATTCTCAACCTCTACCTTCAAAGGACGGGCAAAAAATACGACCACATCTGGGAGATTTTTATGTGGCCGCATTAAAAATATTTAATTATCCTCATATAAATAAAAGCCGATGATCGAGTAACCCGTGTGTTTCAACAATGAAACTCGCGCCACGGCATGATAATTTGATAAAATGTTTTGGTAATGTTTAACATAGAGGGAAAAGCTGTAGTGTGACAAGGCTGAACTCGATCAGTAACTTTGCTGGTAAGACTGTATCATTTCAGGGGAATAAAGAAACAAAAATGCGGTCAATCATGAATGCTATCTACATTAGCTTAGGGTTAATCCAATGGAATTAGAGCTAAAATTTTAACCATCAAAATATCACCAAGCAGGCAATTGCTTCATTAAAATTTAGAAGAAAAGCAGCAATTTTCACCTGTAGTACCTTTATGGACAACTTTCTAGTTAAATTATATTTATAGTACTATTTTATATGATGTTTTTACGTTAATTTTGTGATTACTTTTTAAAATATTCTGTTTTTTTTTCTTCTCAAGGGTTTATTTTCTTACGTAATCAAAGTTACAATAATTAGGGGAGAGTCGAGAAGAATTGGACTGCGGGAGAAGGGGGGCAGCTGCATTTATAAGCCGAAATAAAGAGTGAAAAATTATTTCTATTTTGTCCAGTAGATGTTGCAGATGCAGAGTAGAGTCAAGCGAGAGCCTAAAGCTGCTAAACTACCAGACTAGCTAGATTTTTTTTTCTCATTTTACTTTGGCTTGTTCATGCAGCTGTCCCATTCCTCCTAACTCCCAAACCCTCTACTGCACTTGTCTCTAAATTAATGTATTGATGTTAGCAAGCATGGATTTACCTATAAGCTAAACAAGTTATAGCTTAGAGACCCAGCTTTGCTGAAGGCCCCCTACTCCTGAAAAGCTACATGATTTGGTCCTAAAAATGAAATGTTTGAAAAAAAAAAAAAAAACCTTTTCATTTTCAAGTGCTCGAAAAGTTTGAACATTTGGAAAATATAGTTACAAACAAACCTTGAATTTTAAAATTTCTAACGAATGTGAGGGCTAGGGTGAGGGGGGGGGGGGGAGAACAAATTGCTAAATTCAGCTCCTTGCGGCATAAAAAATGTATAAACCATGGTTCTCATGTCTCTGTTACATATAGCTTGTGATATTTTTTTGGGAATTCACATATGTTTCCTATCTTTTATATCTAGAGTGCTCGGGAAAAAGAGTATAAGTCGCGCCTACATTCAGATCAAAATGATATAAGTCAAATACTTTAATTATTTTCAACAATATAGTTCAAATGAAGGTTAAGCAATGTTGATTTACTAATTTTGAAAAAGAAAATTGTAGTAAACATTGTGAAAATAAACAAACACCTGATGGAGTGGTCTACTTCTGAAATCTAGAAGGAAAGCTGTGGAAAAACAGCTCCCCTTAAAATTCAGTATTTTTGACTTATACTCTTTTGCCCGAGCACCCTAGATATATTAATCTTTTATATATTAATAGGCAAGCCGTGGATGAGGGTTTTTTCTTCTAATTATTGAAATGTTGGTAAATAAAATTCTAACAATCTCGGATAATTAGAGCTCTGTTGTAATGTAAAAAAATAATCTTTATATATTAATAGGCAAGCCGTTTTCTTTCGGTACCGATTTCTCCTCTGTTTGTGAACCGATTTCCTTCATTTTTTTTTGTTCCGTAGCTATTGCCCAGTTTTAGTGTCATCAGTAAAATATTTTGAAATCGAATGCTAAATAACGGAGATATTAATAAAAAACGCATTTTCGTCCTAAGTGGCTCTTTCTACCCGAACGGATGGTTCAATTTTTTTTGAATTTGATATGGTTGGAAGGGTCTTTAAAAAACACTTCAAACGAAAAAATTGTCAGGGCGCCCAAAGTCCAATAACCTACTAGAAAACTAAAACTAAAACTAGAAAACTAGACTAAACAAGAAAACTAACCACTAGAAAAAAAAGTTATAAGCGTTTTTTAGTTAGCGAAACTCAAAAATTTTAATTTTATCTCTTTTCCATTGTTGAACTTCATTGTTGGAAGCGTGAATCATTAAGTTTTAATTCATTTTTTATACCGCTTTTTCTACACGAAAAATGCACTTGAATGCTTCAAGCTTGGTATGGTTGGAAAACTCGCGAAAAAAGCTTTAAAACACGTTTAACCCGGTTTACCCCGGGAAATTAAAACCTGCTATGTTGGCTAGAAACAGCGCTAGAAGCAATTAAAAGTCAGTGAAAATTCATTTTTATTTGCTTTTTCATGTGACATAGTTAGCGTGAAGAAAATACTGGATAATATTGTGATGTTGCCAATTCTCGCTTGAGCATAAAGAAATGAAATACTTGCATTTGTTTTTATTATTGAGGCTTTTGGGGTAACTACGGGTATTTAAAATATTTTCATTTTGATTATGTTTTTGCGATTTTAATATTTAAATAAATTATTTTACGGAGTGAGGGACGACTTTCAGTTCCAGCTCCCAATAATACCTGCATTTGTTATCACCACAAACAGATCTCAAGGTGAATTTTTTTATAAAATTGGCGTATTATTACGATGTCCAGTGCTTTCGCATGGACAATTACATGTTGCCGTGAGTAGAGTTTGTTCATTTGACTGTTGGAAATTTTATATTTCACGGCAAGATCATGCCTACTTTTACAAAAAATATTGTTTATACAGAAGTTTTACGTATTAAGGAAGCTTTGCAGCATCATTTGATTCAGAACGACTTCCATAATTGTGAAATTGGCGAACTTTATCCATTTTGGCACCAATGCCAGGACAAAAAAATATTTTTCTTTTGCATTCGTAAAAAACGAGTACAGAAATATCTATTTGCAAGGAACTGACTACGAATGAAGTCCCTCTTTAAGGTGGGGTTCATTAAATTGTAACCATTCGTGACAAGGCGGAGGAAATAAATGACAATAGGAACATACAATGGGAAGAATGGGACATCAAGCTTTTTTTTGATAAGAACTTTTATGGAAAAGCTGTGATATGTGGCAATGGAAAGAGCGGCTATGGTGAAGTGTGAAGCTTTCGGACAAGGGGGAGAAACATCAAAAATTTTGAAAAGTGCATTTGTCAGTTTTCCCCGAAACCGCAAACAAATCACAAACACGGTTTTTTAAAAAATTATACTATTATTGCGACGTCCCGTATTTTTGAATGGACAATTTTGTAATGTAGCAAGTAGGATTCGTTCATTTGACTGTTTGGAATTTAATAATTTTAACAGCAGAGGTCGAAGCAACTTACTCAATAATATTAAACTCATTAAAAGAAACATTGTTCATGCAGAAGTTTTACGTATAATCTGAGTTTCGCAGGATCATTTCATTCGGGAAGATTTCGATAATTGTTAAATTGGAGGCGCTCTTCATATATTGGTGTCAAATTTTTGGCGCCAATCGCAGCTCGAGATTTTTTTTTACTTTGCATACGAAAACAAAGAGTAAAGGAATGTATATTTGCATATGATTGCCACAAAATAGGGGCTGTCCACGAATGAAGTCCCGCTTTAAGGTGAGGTTCACGAAATAGTAACAGTTTGTGACAAGGGAGAGGAAAGACATGACAAGAAGAGCATACAATGGGGAGAACGTCACAATAAGCCTTTTTTTATTGGAACGTTTATGAAAAGCAGTGTGACATGTGACAAAGGGAAGAGGGGGTATAGTGAAGTGCAAAACATTGTGACAAATGGAGGAGAGGGTCGAAAATGTTGAAAAGTGTGACATCAGTTATACACCGCCCTTAACTATAAACAAATCACACAGTCGACCTTTTTCAAAAATTGTACTATTATTACGACACCCAGTGTTTTTGAATGGACAATTATATGTTGGCACAAGTAGAGTTTGTTCATTTGATACTTTAAATTTATATTTCTAATGACGAAGAAGTAACTTAAATAATATTCATAGATGTTTTATAAGTAACATTGTTCACACAGAAGTTTTATGTATAAATTGAGTTTTGATGCGTCAAGATTTTGAAAATTGGATAATTGGCGATTTTTATCCATTGGCGTCAATTTTTTTGTTTCCAATGCCAGCACGAAAAATGTTTTTCCTTTGCATATGTAAACAAATTGTAGGGAAACATTTATTTGCATAGGGTTAGCACAAAGCAACATGATATCCAAATTAAAATTATTCAAGCCAGCAATTTGTCGACCACACCAATTTCACAATGGGGTTGTTTCCTTCAATCTAAAGTACTACTTTTAGTCACTGAAATAGATAGAAATAAGAGAAAAAAAAATGCTGAGCTAGAAAAAACTTCTGATTTTCTCAACAATTGTTTTTTTTTTTAAATACTTTTTTGAATGTCCGATTTTGGAAATAAGGTGTGGTCTTTATGATGTTATAAGTGCTGCACTTTGGCCTGCGACTCCATTGCCATGCTAAATATTTACGGTTTGCTCTCAACCGCTTTTTCGGGTTATGATAATTTGTGCCGTGCACTAATAGAATCAATGGGTGCATTTTATCGCTTTTGATGTCAAAAATTAATTTTAATCTGCAAACCAATTAAAATAGTTGTTAAAAAATATTAAATTTTTTCAAATTATTTAAAAAATGGTTAAAACCTTTGTTTTTAAGCATCCTCTTTCAGTACAAAATACTTTGAAAATTTTGGAAACGACCTTATTACCGAAATATCCCCTTTCATCCATTTATTTTAAGATTAACAGATAAAAAGCAAAATTGGAATAAACTATTACTGTGGTATTGTGTGTCCGTATAAAAATTGTATGTTTTCAGATATGCAGTTAACATGAGTAAGAGTAGAAATAAAAATGTTGGAAACAGTTAAATTCATAAAAATTCTCAAATATTCATTTATGAATATGGTCGAATTTTGACCACTGGGCGAACACTAGTCTTATTAATTATTTGATCCCAAACTTAGTATTTTGGAAGTTCTTCTGTTATTGCTTGCTTTTATCTTGCTGCTAATGCATACTGTTAATCTGTTTAGCACAAGAAAAAAATATTGCTCTGCCTCTATTCTTCTTCGTTTTCCACACTATTTGTATTTGAAAAAATATTGTTGTAGGAATAAATCTAGAGTTAGGAAAAAAAAAAAACCAAACAAACTTAAAACAGAAGTTTCTTAAAAGTTTAGAAAAATTCGGTAAAACGATAGAGTCAAGTATATTAAAATGTTAGAGACTGGAAAGTGCAAATGAAATGCTTTAAATAAATTAGTCTTTGAGTCTACTTAAAAAGTACTTCAATTTTACTTTTTATCTAGTTTAAACTGTAAATTGTGTGAATGACAAGGATGTTACCGTTTCGATATCTGTCTTCTAAATCTCCACAACATTTCTTTTAAGACTTTAATGCATTCTTTACTAGTGATCATTTTATTTGTCGTTGGGTTTTGGGGGATGATTAAAAGTCAACTTTACCAATAGCCGATGTGAGCATGCAAGTGACAATGCATTGTCTTCTCTCATCTCTTTCTCTCTCTCTCTCTCAGTTGATCAAAGTCCACAATTTGACAAAACAATGAAATTTTTTTATTTTGCATTTTCTTCATTTGGAAAAGAGTGTGAAACTTAGAAAAAAGTTTTGGTTTGTCTATTTTTAACCTGATATTTTGTAGTTTGAATTACGCTTTATAAGGCCTCAAAATGCAGAATTTTATATATATTTTTCACAAATTCCCCCCCCCCCCCAAAACCTAAGGATATTCGATATTGCATTTAAGGCGGTCCTTGAATCACTCTCCTGATACTCTTTCCTCCAAGGTCAATGATAAAATGTATGCATGAGGAGATTATATTAAGGAAAAAAAATGTTTAGTTAATTTTAATTAGGTATAATTAGGATTAAATTATACTAATATGCATTTGCTTTATTTATAAAATAACACATTTAGTGGTGCACACTTGGTGGGAAGGTATGGCTGAAACTGAGTAGGTTAAAATTTTTAAAAGGCTATTTCAAGGGATTTTTTCTCTCTTATAAGGGGTCGCGTTCGTAGTGGGGGGAAGAGGGAGACACTACTCTTGCAACAGACATACTTGTAATTAATACAATCATTAATATTTTTAATTGGAGGCCCCGCAAAACTTAGGGCCGCCACTGCCCTAAACGTGACAATACCAACTTAATCCCTTTGCTTTTCACTGCCTCATATGTACAGTCTGAGTAAAAACTTTAGGTCCAGTGCACTTTTTTGAGAAATTGGACACACCTTAATCTTAGGATTAAAAAGTCATATGAGTGATAATTATTAACCTTAAATACAAGTAAAAAAGACAAAAAAAATTAATTGTAAGTGTTTCATTATCAGAAAATATCCCACATCAATATTTAAACCTGAGTAAAATCTTTAAGGCCAACATAGAAAAAAGCATATTAGGACAAAATTTCAAATATTTATAAGCTTGTGTGGGAGTCATTCCTTCAAATTACTTCAAATATTCTTGTTTTCATGAATGGAACTAGTTTTTGACAAAATTCGGGATGTATTTTTTACCATTCATCTTCGATGGTAGATTTCAGCTCTATTGATAAAGTAAAATGTCTCTCCTTTGCATAAACTCTTCTTGCTAAGTCACCCAATAAGTTCTCTATTGGGTTAAGATCTGGAGACTTAGTTGGTCATTTCAAAGTTTCAACTTTGTTTACTTGGAGCCTATTTTTTGCACTATTACTCGGATGGATAGATGCATTGTTTTGCTGATATTTTTAATTTTCTCCAGCAATAAATTCAGCATTTGGTAAAAGATGACTTGGGAGGACATTTTGATATAATTGTGAGTTCATTTTACCTGAAACAAACGCAACTGAGCACACACCATTGTAAGCAAAGCACTCTCAAGTTCTGACAGACCCTCCATCTAATTGGCGCTTGTAGAATATTTCTTTTTCTTTTCGTAAATCATGCCAATAGTACCTCCGTCTGTTTGGTCCATCCAAACTCCACTTCTTTTTGTTAGAAAAAATATTTTGTATTCATTGGTTATCCCAGGTCATGATTTCCTAGCTAAAGTTGAAACGCTCTATTTTGTGCATTTTCAATAAATGAGGTTTAAGCAATTTTGCAGCATTAATAAAATTTCCACACCTTCTAATTGTGTTAAATATCGTTTTTGACAAACATTTAAACCTATCGTCTTAATAAGTTTTCTGGTTGAGTACTTTTCAGGTAATGTAACAATTTAAAAACTCTTCTTCCATGACGCGAAGACAAAGCTTTAAGTTTTCCCGGGGTTTTTTTTTTACCCTAATTGTGTTTAAATCAAACAAAAATGTTGACTTCAGTCTTCGATCTTCCTATTTTTTCGTAATAGTGCGTCTACTTATCCTTGTTGAAGAAGAAGGTCCAATCTGCCCTCTTTCTTCAACAGTTAATTTCTTACCTTACAATATCGTCACAAGTAGGACAAAAACTTTGAAGAAATTAATCACAAAACTGCAAATTGAAGGGTTTTCACAATCTTGTTAACTGAGGTGACATTTATTACAGTATATGTACTTGCAGTTTTTTAAAAATAATAGTGGCCTTAAAGTTTTTACTCAAACTGAAATGCTAACTTTGAATACATCACTGCTTTTCTGGTTATTACATGCTTTACAAATCCTGTTTGTTATGTTATTTCTTACCAATGAACGTTAATAATTAATAATACAATAATATTAAAATCCCTTTAGCTTTATTTTCCTTTTTTCAAAGAAAATTATACTGGTCTTAAAGTTTTTACTCAGGCTGTACCTCATGTTTTTCGAGCACGAGAATTTCACGATGAGCATTAGGAAATTCTTGTGTACAAAGGGGTTAATACGTTCAAATTAAAAATAGTTAGACTGACATCTGAAAGACTTAGATTAATGAAAATTAAAAACAAACCTTATAAACACCTTATCATTGACAGTTAAAGTTTCACTACTTCTAAGTTGATCTTTTGAAGACATAATTTCTTTCACCCACTCCAAAAACGAATAAAGGCGTAGGACACCAGCATCAGCCATGCTTTCAACAAAATTAGCATCTTCAACTCCATCACCAGCATCAGCTAAAGATAGTCTCATACCTGTCAAAATATTATGAAAACATGTTAAGTAATTATGATGGAAATAGTTGGATGAACTATTAAAACATTTTTATTGAACTAAGTTTCAAAAAGTTTCTCCAGGGGTAATCGAATCCACTTTCCAGTATACTGGCATGAATATAGTAACATTAGTGGTCACTATGTCTTTGGCTCTAACTTAGTTCAAATAATTTCGTCCACAAATTTAAAACTTTTAAAATTAAAGCAATATTTTCATGTAAAAATAAATTTATTATTTTACTGTAAAACTATATCAAAGTCATTCTCCATTAGTTGGGTTTCATGTCTAAGCAAACCCTAAATCTCAAAAGCATTTTCAGGTACAAAATGTAAGCCAGAGTTTAAATAATTTATTATCAGAGAAAAAAGAAAAATAATTAAATACAGCTAGACATACCATCTGCAGAATATTTTTCAACAGCTTGAGACAGAGTAAGAAAATTTCCTGTACTTTTAGACATCTAGATGGAACATAAAGAACGAGTATTAATTGAATAAATAAAATAACAGATTAAAAAACTATTTAAAAAAAACACGCTTTTGTAGAAAAATGAACTAAGAAGTAAAAAAATAACATTTGGATGATAAGTATATAAAGTAATCGACCAAACACTCAATTTTAACGTAATTAAAAAGAAACAGCACAAAAAAGTTTCAACAAACAGCATGAATGCAATATGTATACAAATATTACTTGCTTTTTCAGAGTTCAACAAAAGGTGACCATTAGCTCTGACAGCTTTGGGCCATTTTTCAGGTTCATTAGCCCATATAGCGCAATGGTTGTAAATGAAATATGTCAAGTGATTAGGTACAAGATCCTTTCCAGAACATCGTATATCTAATGGGTACCAAAACTCAAACTCATGTTTCAACTTCTTTAAAATTTGCTTTGGAATATCTGTCTTCGGATAAGGAGAATCTTTAAAGAAGATATAGTCCCAAACATCTGGAGTCAACTGATGAGGCCTTTGAAAAAATACAATATCAAACATTGTTTTTATTTATTTATTTATTAACAAAATTGCACTAAATATGCAAAAAGGGAAATATATCTCTTTTTAAAATATTTATTATGTTTCAAAAATTTTAAACAACCTTTCAGTTGAGCATCAAAAATAATTGTATTAATTTCTAGTAGTTTGAAAGAACAAAAAGAAGAATTGTTTCTTAAAATATTATCAAACAATATCTTTTTTTAATATAAAGTCGAACCTGTCTATCTCTAAACTATGTATCTTAAAAAACTGCATATCTCAATTTTTTTCAATTTCCAAGCAATCTCAATTAATTTCTCATGGCTTTTTTCCCCTGCTTTTCTCAGATACTTCATATGCAAAACCTCTATTTCTCCAAGTTCAAAATTCATTGCTACAAAAATCTGAAGTACAATCTGATTTATTTTATTTTTTTTACTCTAAACTTTGTTTAGAGAACTAAGATAGGCATGATATAAGCCTAAAATAAGAAATAATGGAGGATAATACTCCGCCTTGGTCGCGGAAAAAGCGAGGGACATAGCGAATGCAAGGAGCAAACACTGGTTGGCCCACGATACTATGAGGGGAAGGAGAGAAGAAACGTGTCACTTCAAAGTGACAAACTGGACACGTTATGCTATTATTTCTCCTGCAAAGCAAAAAAGGAAAAGTGAAAGAGTAGAAGGCGGGTAGTAGAAGAAAGAATCAAAAGAATTCTCGGTAATTGTTTTCCAGGAAATTGCTGTACCTTGTGCCTCTTCATAGAAGACCAGTTCTTGAATGCAAAATAGTTTATTTAATTAATTTATTTCATATTTTGTATATTACATTTTTATTCTTTTTACCAACTGTGTATGCATTGCTTGAACAACTCATAGTCACTAGATTGAAATGAAAAAATCAAAACCTCCGTATCTCGAAATCTGTCTTTCGCGAATTTTTTTATGAACCCTCGACCATTCGAGATAGACAAGTTCAACTGTATGAAAAAATTTTATTAAATAACATTCATTATTTACTTTGCTTCCCATTAATTATCAAGGCAGCAATTCCTTTAAAAATGAGAGAAGAAAAAAAAGTCCAAGATACTGATATCGCTAATGGGAAAAAAAAGACCTTCACAAAAATACTTTCATGTTAGTCGAGTTAGAAGTTGAATAATAAATTTCAACTAGTATTACAAAGAAGAAACTGTTAGCATTGCCTTGTGCTAGCATAACATATTCAACAAAACATCTATTAAGAAACATTGCTGTTATCAAAGTTTTAAAGCTAATTTTCTAAAGGAGGAGGTTCAAAAATATCTCTTAAATATAGTTGATTGCATAGTGCATAAGATATTTTGATGTATTTATGAACTGATTTAATGGGCGTATTTTCTATGAGAATAAGGACTGGATTTGGAAGTGTGGAGGCCCCGGGGCAACGAAGGAGTTGAGGCCCCTAATCAGGGTTCGAAAAGATCATCATATTTTCGAAAATATCCGATACTTTGATATATATCCGAATATTTTGATATACAGTAAAAGACCCTTATAACGCACAACTTGGGACCAGACCTTTTGTGTTATACAGGTTTTTGCATTATATAGATCATTTCATATTTTGAAACTAATATTCAGAATATATCTTAATACAGTCAACCCTCGATAACTCAAACCTTGATAACTCGAAATTTTTGATATCTCGAATTTTTTTTATCCCCCTTCATACCTCCTATACTGTCAATGTTAAAATTACCTTGTTTAGTCGAAATTTTCAGTTTTAAGCCCTTGATAACTCGAAATGTTTTGCTATTTCGCTCGGATTCCATTTCCTTTTTTCTTGTTCCAAAATGTGTACAAACCTGTTTCTATTCTATTCTGAGCCGTTCCGAATTTTCAACATTCCTCTCCTTTTGTCATTTCACCCTCTTCCGCCCTTCTCCCCTTCTTCTGACTTTTCAAAGTCACACATCTGCAGGAGGGGAGCTGTGAAATGTTGGCGGGAGGACAGTAGGAGAGTAGGGGGGGGGATAGCTGCTTCTTGTTACAGTTCTGCTGGACCCTCATTCTGTTCTATCTTCATATCGCGTACAGTGGTAAAAAAGAATAATTTCAGATAACTTTCAAAGCTGTCCATTTACGCATAGTTAGCTATGGCAACCAAACGAAAATTAAATACGCTTTCTATTCAGGAGAAGAAACGATTAATTGAAGAAGTGGAAAAAGGTTCCAAAAAGAAAAACGAAATCGCAAAAGAGTTTGGAATTCCAAGCAGTACATTATCGACCATATTGAAAAACAAAGAGGCTATTCTGGAAAAGTGTGCTGACGGCTTTGAGAAACGAAAGAGAATTCGAGTTAGCGAGTTTCAAGATATGGAAAAATGTTTAATGATTTGGATAACGCAATGTAGAGCACAAAACATCTCTCTGAATGGAAATTTAATAAAAGAGAAAGCCGAAGCATTTGCTAAGGAATTAGGCCATTTAAGTTTCAAAGGAAGCAATGGATGGTTCGAGAATTTTAAAATCCGAAACAACATTACATTTCTTAAGGTATGCGGCGAAAGTGCAAGTGTTGATGAGGAAGTCTGCGTGGAATTTAAAGAAAAACTACATTTAATTCTGCAAAATTATGATGAAAAAAATGTGTTTAATGCTGACGAAACTGGACTTTTTTTTAAATGCACTCCAGATAAAACCATGGCTATCAAAGGAGAAGCCTGCAAAGGAGGCAAGAGAAGTAAAGAAAGATTGACTTTGCTGCTTTGTTCCAATATGGATGGGACTGAAAAACTACCGCCTCTAATGATTGGAAAATCAGCTAAACAAGGTGTTTTTCAGGCGTGAAATCCTTTCCTTTTGCTTACGATTCTAACCGTAAAGCTTGGATGACTTCCAAATTTTTTGAAAATTGGCTAAAAGAATTAGAAAGGAAAAGGAAAAGAGAAGAAAGGAAAATCGTATTGTTCATTGATAACTGCAAAGCCCACAACATAATTCCGAAATTGGATTACGTAAAGGTTGAGTTTCTTCCCCCAAACACATCAAAATTACAACCCCTTGATCAAGGGATCATTCACAGCTTTAAGATCAAATATCACCATCAAGTTGTGAAAAAACTTTTGGCTGAAATTGAAGAAGGAGTCAAGTCTTCTGGAGTGACCATATTAGAAGCCATGCGAATGACTGACAAAGCTTGGAATAGTGTAACTTCCTCAACCATCAGAAATTGCTTTAAGAAAGCTGGATTCGTAAAGAATGAAGAGGATGTCCCCGTATGCGACATAAGTGATGAACCTGAGATGAGTGTGTCAAGGACAGATTGGGGACGACTTTCCGAACGTTTGGATTTAAATGAAGTGCAATTTCAAGACTTCCTATACGTTGATGAAGAAGTTGCAGTATGTGGTTGATGGGAAGACCACGAAATTATGTCTCAAATAACCGCTGGCGATCCAATTTCCGAAGAGGATGAAGAAGAAGAGATCTGCAATCCTCACCAAAAACCTACAAACAAAGAAGCCCTATTCGCTACTGATGTTCTACGAAGATTCATCGAATCCCGTCCACATATGACAGAAGAGACTTTTAGAGCACTTTCTCATTTAGAACTTGTAGTGGAACGAGAAAAGGACATGAATTTGAAGCAAACCAGCATCGATTCTTTTTTTAAATGACTCAATATATCAGTAAGTGTTTTGTGAATAATATATGCATTTATTTTCAAAGTATTTGTTTGCATTTTATCCCCCACCCCCCAGCTACCCAAGGATTTTTGATAACTCAAATTTTTGTTAAATCGAATTTTTTTTATGCTCCCTTCAAATTCGAGATATCAAGGTTCGACTGTATATAAAAATCTTCTGTGCGAACATTTGTCACCATAAGGCTTTTAAACGGCTGCACCGATTTTGATCAAATTTTTTGTGCATAATTAAGTTGTAGCAAGCATGGTTTCGAAGCGCGATGGATCGAATCGGAAATGTTTTTGTTAATTAATTAATTAATTTAAACATTGGATGGTTATATCTCCCAAATGATTAATATTTAATTTAACCTATTGTTGAGCGAGAACTGAAATAAATATTTAACTTGTTGCCAAAGGACAATAAGAAAGCCAGCTCTGCTTTTTGTAATAAAATTTAAACTAAAAAAACAGATGTCATAAAATTTAGACTAAAAAAAATAGATGGGTAGTTAGTTTTTTACACTTAATATCTGAGGACGCTTTTTATCCTTTGAGTATGGCTGAAGGAACAAACCATCAAGTATGGGAGAAATAATAGTTAAAAAAACAACTGCTCAGTGGGCATTAGATAAATCAAATTGTAATAAATATACGCATTCTGACCGGCTTAGCAGCTTCCGACCAAGCCGCTTAAAACATTTTCTTTTACTTATATTTTTCAACAAAACGGTTCAAACACTTGATAGTTTATTGAAATTTTTTAACTTTTCAATTTACAAAGTTTAAACAGAACAATGTCTGTCGGATCCTCTAGTCTATACTATATATTTGCACTTCATAATGAGTTTTATCTGCAATGAGTATTAAAGCACTAACATTAAAATTAGTCATTCAAATAAATATATTTCACAATCAAAAGAAAATGAATTATCCTGCACTTTAGCTAGCTTTGTGGCTTGCATAACAGCTGCATTTTTAAGAGCTATCTTTTGTTTTCTGTTTACTGTGAGTACTAATTTCATTTAAAAACATTGAATTAAGGTGGAAAGATGAAAAACTGTCTCAAAATTTAATTTGCCTAACAATTTTTATGTTTGCAAAGGAAAACAGAAGGACTTTTTAAACTTCTATACCTATTGTTTACTTCTGAAAAGTTGTGCGGTTTACAGAGAATTGCGTTATATAGGTCGGCATTATAAAGCTATTCTACTGTATATGTATATATCCAATATTTTCTACCCATGAAAGTTAGATATTTTGTAAAAATTTTATTGTGGGGGCCCCTTTGTTGTGGAGGCCCTGAGCCAGTAGCCCCGCCTGTCCTCCCCTAAATCCGGCCCTGATGAGAATTGAAAAGAAAAAAAAGATTCGGAGCATTTATTTATTGATTGAAACTTTTAGAGGGTGTGAGGCAAGTATTCAGATGCAGCTTTTCTAAAATACATTAGGGCAGTGGTGTCGCAACAGGGGGACGGGGAGGGTTCGCCGCAACTGTCACCAGTCTGGGGCGTGACACCCAAAGTGGAATTGCAAGTTTTGAAAAATACAAATTCTTCATTTCAGAGAATTTCTCCCAATACTTTAAATTATTTTTCCTCTATCAAACGCACCACGAAGGGACGTGGGGTGCTTGCGCTGGGGATACCCTCTGGAGGGGGGCTGATGCCAAATTTGATTTAAGAGTTTATAAAAAATATTTATAATTCAGTTCTGAATTTTACTGCAACATTTTAAATAATATTTAATCTATCAAGCAGAGTAGTATCATTATGAGGGGGAGGGAGGATTTTGTCTCGGCTTTCTAAAAAGTTGTTTCAATTGTGTTTTAGAGCTTCTATTTTAAAAAATTATCAGTCCTCTAATCATTTTTAAAGATTGCCTATTAAAGTGATTTTAAAAAAAGAGTTCAATTTCGAAAACTCTCGGAGTAAGGCCCTCGAGCCTTTTCAACCCCTGACAGTCTGTAGACCAAAGATAGATTAAAATACCTTTTTCATTCTATAAATTGAAAATTTTCCGGGGATAAGCTGTTGAACCTCTCCTCCCCATAACACCACCAAAATCTGCCTAAAACTGCATTTTAATAGCTATTATTTCGAAAAATTTCTAGCGGACTTCCTCCGAATTTCTTCTTCCCCTATCATTATCCAAGTTCTTCTAAAAGGCATTTTTAAAACTACAAATTTGAAAACTTTCTAGGAGAACCCTCCTCCCTATATTATGGGGTGAATATTATACTCAAAATTAAGTTCTTATTGTCTTAAACCAAAAAACTGAAAACCCATTATCTTTTGCTGTGTTTGAGATACATTTGAATTAAAAGGCCATCAATTTCCCACAACCCCTTACTTTTTTGAACTTGCGACGGTGCTGCACACATGTGTTTAGGTCAAGTTATATAAAAAGCATTCGTAGTTTTTATTTGTCTTTGGTACATTTGCCAACTTAAAATTTTGTTGCAACACAAATGTCCTTGTTTCTAATTATTACATGAAGTTCATGTTTACATAGAACATTAATTTTGAATAATTTTTTTAACCTTTTTCGGGGGGGGGGGTGACATCACAAAATACTGCCCCGGGTTTCACCCATGTTAGGTACCCCACTGCATTAAAGTACCTATAAGCCAAATTAAATTGGGTATATTAGTCCTCGTTAGCCCAGGCATGTCTGTAAGTGATCCATCTGTTATAAAAAAATTTTGAAAAAAAAATAGAACCGACTTCAAAATTGCTCTAAAAAGTGAAAAATAATTTTATTCTTTAAACACCATCGATAATACTTTTAAACATAATTTTTGAAGTTGGCGCAAAAACGATCGATAAAATCATTCACAGCCATAACTCAACTACAAGTATAAATTTAACCACGTCCAGTTTCTTCACTATCACATGCATTACGCATTGATGACAGCATATTTGAGTAACGATATAAATGTTTCGTTCCTAAGTTTGGATGATTTTTTGATAAAAATATGAACGAAGCATGGTTACAATGGATTTTACTTTTTGTTTTTGCGCCAACTTCAAAAATTATGTTTAAAAGTATTATCGATGGTGTTTAAAGAATAAAATTATTTTTCACTTTTTAGAGCAATTTTGAAGTCGGTTCTATTTTTTTTTTTCAAAATTTTTTTTATTTGATTTTTTTTAGTGTAAATGTAGATATTTCAGTAAAATTAAGAAGTTACCTAGTAAGAAGTGCGGCTCTATATCACTGTATTGCTTTAGAAAAGCCTTTATTCAAAATTATCATTACAATTACTGTTAATGTTACAGTTATATGGCACCAAACTTTTATAACAATGAGTTTCATACTGTCGCGTAGATGAAGATAGCGAAGACAATGTGAAAGCCAAATGAAGCGAATACTCGTTAGAAAGATACAGAAATTAATAGAACATTCGAGAAAATACGGGAAACAGTAGAAACGAAATTTTAGTAAAATTCACTTTGTCCTAGTCGGGATTTGAACCCGGGTTGCTTGTGTGGGAGACGAGAATTCTACCACTGAGCCACCGTTATCTACGGATGAACAGTGCGAACTTCGCTACAATATCATTTTAATCATTTAATAGGGAAATTTACTGTTTTTTGCCCATAACTTTTTTTTAAAGAACAAATATGGTCAAACAAAGTAATGGGACCTAAGTTGAGCCATCCCCTATCCATTAAAAAAAGAATCATCAAAATCGGTTCACTAGGTGAGACGCTATGAGTGGACAAACAAAAAAAAAAAACATACATACGGTATGAACTGATAACCGCCTCCTTTTTGAAGTCGGTTAAAAAGCTGTGTATTTTCAATGATATTAATACAATAAGTAGAAATCTCTGTTTAATCAAGGTGTTTAAATGAAAAACAAAACCACAACTTACGTGATACCAACTGGTGAACCTTTGGAACCATCAAGACTTCCCTTCACACCATTTTGTAGTAAATGTGCAACAGTGTAATAGGCCATATAAATTGTTGAATCTGACAATGATTCTATGAGCCAACTTTCATCCCATGGCAATTTTGTACCTAGCAAAAATAATAATATATTTTTTTTTTTTTAAAATAAAACTCTCTTTTGCTGGAAATAAAGTTTCATAGATGAACTTAAAATATGTGCAACCTAGCACACAAGTATGTGATAAATTTAAAACAAAGTGTTTGTAATATTATTGAATCCTTTAATTATTGCAGAAATTGAGTTCAATTCAATATTTTGCAGCCAGTATAGAAACTAACTGAAAAACAAATTAAGAAGCATATTGTGCAATAGAATTCATTAGCTATCCAAACATAAACAAATTTGTAAAATTTATGACATGATTTGTAACACAAAATGCATACATTTGAATATATTCTTGGTTATCTTGATAATGTTCTTGATTCAAATCACACCATCTATACATGAAAATATTTTGTATTCTTTTCACTACTTTTATTTATTTATATCTTATTAACACATGCTTTTGGAGTCAATTTTTTACATTAATTGATTGATTCTGGTACGGTCTCATTGAAAAAGAAATTCACATTTAAAATAGCAGTAGATATCTAACAAGTTAAATTGAAAACTCCTTAATTAAAATCTTATTATTTTCAGTTAATTCCAAAAATACCGGTATTTTAATTCAGCAAATACTGGTATTACTAAATTGCAGAATAGCTAGAAATACGGGTATTTGGTATACCAGAATACTGGTATTCCGATCATTATTTGGCAGTGATAAACTCTATCCACATTTACTCCTTCCTGTTAGTTTTTAAAAATTATTTCACACAAAGTAAAAAAGAGGAATTAACTAAGGTTGTTTACTTTTAAACTGTAGTGTAAAAATTAGCCTAAAATTAACAGTTAGTTTAGTTTTTAATTGAATCCCAGTGGCGCAGTGGTAGCGCTTTGTGCTCCCACACTATAGGCCTGGGTTCTATTCCCGGGTTGGGCATGGTTGATTCAGCCATTCATCCCTTCAGTGGGTCGATAAAATGAGAACCAAACGTACTTGGGAACCAAACACTGGGGGTTCGGCGTTAGGCTGACCACCTAACCAGAACATATGCCTTGCACCTCAGAGCTACTGGTCAGGAAAACTGAGTTGGGCAAAGCAGGCTTTGGCCCTCACAGGCTGTCGGGCCACAGGTTTTGGCTTGGTTTAGTTTTCAATCTTGAGTTGATCTTGATTCAAATTAAGAAAAATTCATTGCAGTTACAATTAGTTTTTTTTTTTAATTTTTTCTTTTTTTTTTTGAGCAATCACAATTGCTTATTGCTTTCATATGACTGTTTTGGCGTTCCTATGATTTTATTTTCCCATCAGCACCCTCTGCAGCATCACCCTCGACCGACTCCTCACGATGCTGCTCCTATAGCGAAAACTCTCCAGGTTGCATCCATAGGCTACACTTACACACATACATAAACGCATGTACACACACACACACAAACACATACACCTACACACACAAACACACTCATGCCTGTACACAGACACAAACACACATGCCTACACACAAACACACATACCCCCTACACACAAACACACATAACCTACACACAAACACATACCCCCAACACACATAAATACACATGCCTATATACACACACACACTCGTGATTGCGAAAAACATCATTTGAATTCAAGAGGTCAAAATTCAAATTATTTTTTTTTTTTTGGCTACAAAGTATTAAACGTAAAAAATTACACTAAAAAATCTACTTAAAACTATATTAATACTACTTTTCACATATTTCAAATTTCCAGTTTTAGAAATAAGAACTTTAAAGTTTTGTATGTTTTTTTCCCCCTTGGACCCTGAAAAACTTCTAAAGTAGGTACAGGTACATAGTGCTGTTTCAAAAGAGCAATGCAACTGCTAAAACAGAAACTTTACAGGAAACCAAAAAAAAAAGAAGAAAATATGAAATATTGACTATGAAAATAAATTAAGGGTCTGAAAATAATGACAAAAGTGTATATCACATGTTCTTTACTCAGACTTGGAATTAAACAACAATTTTTAACCCTTAATTATATCATTGTTCCTTTAAACTACACTCTAGCAGTCAAAAGTTGAAATACAATTACGTCCTTGTTCCATCATGTGCTTTAAGGCTTTGTGATATCATTAAGCATCAAAACTCAGTTACTCAAAAATTTAGTTTCTTTATTGTTCTTCTGGAATAGTGATAATGACAATTTTTTCAAGCCTTCAAGTATAAGTCACAACTAATTGAAAAACTTTAAGCAAAAGTACTGTGGGAAAGATATATTTTAAAACAAAGTAGATTCTTAATTGTTACCTAAACCATACGACCTAGAACAAGCATGTTCTTTTAACCAATCTAAAGTGGCAATAAAGTTCCGCCTCACTTCCTCATGATAAGTATCCATTTTCGCCAAACAATCAAGGGCTTGAGCTTTCCAAGAAGGTTCACCATAATCAAGGTACCTGAATTAAAAAACATGCATCACTCACTTTTAAATTGAAAAGGGGGACATTACATTACATATTTAAAATTTGGAGAACAAAATTAAAGTCGCTTTTTGATTTGGCAAAATTTAATTAACTCTTTTTTCTGCATTCATCCTTCTAATATTTCTCTTCCTAGAACAATCTAAATGCTATTTATGCAATTATTATTCAAGATCTGAAATAATTCATCATTTAGTTAAACCTGATTTTCTAGAACAGATCATAATAGCTTATCTGGGATTGATTGGGTCTATACTTTGACCATTAGCATTCGAAAATATCGTGATATTTTGGAAAATATTGAAAATGTCCTGATATTTTGGAAAATATTGAAAGTATCCGATATTTTGATATATATCCGATATTTTCAATTAGCACAAACAAAAGTCTTTAAAATAGTAAATGCATCCTCAAATCACTCTTTATTTTCTTATATTATAATTGCAATATGTAGCCTTAAAATTAAGGTTCATTTCATTATTCATATCTAATATTTCATTTTACATTTCTATCCATTTTAATGAAGATAATTTAGCATTGGCTGTTTTACTCATTTTTCTTCTGTGAGCTACTTTCACAGTTATATGATTCAAAAATAAATAATATACTTTAATCCGTGCAAGTCATGAGAAATTTTCTTTTTTTCTGAGCAATGTTTAGTATTTAATTAGGCAATTTAATATGAATCACAATTGTTACATCATTAATAATTTTATGAAAATAAAATACAAGTAAAATGGAATATTATATTACTTTATTATATTAATGATGCATTAATACATCATACATAACTTTTTGGTTATTTTTCAAAATAAATGAACAATTATTACTATGATTAATATACTTTTTATATTGAAAATACCGCAGTTGAAAAAAATAAATATTGAAAATATCAAAATATCACGAAATTTTGGAAATAAATATAGGATATAAATCAGTGAACACTGCTGATCATGTAATGTCATTTCATAATGAAGCATTTTAGAGACAGGCGAACTAACCAGTTCTCTAAAAATATAGATAAGTCGTAGCATGAACACATTAGGTTAACTGAAAAAAAAGAGAAATCAGGCACTTTTTATGAAACAAATGTAGAATAAAATGTTGAATTAAGATTTAAATTAGAACAATTTGAACATGCCGATGCTGTTCTGATCAAGAAAAACAAATATTGACCACACAAAATAACTTTAGAGTTATGTTATCTTATTCTGCAACCAAAGGGTGTTGACTGATTTTATTCTATTGAAGTACCAGTGTCATATTCAAGGGTGGTGATTTGGGAACCTATCCCTCCGAAACACTGAAATTGTCCTCTTTTAAAGATAGAAAATGGCTAAAACTATATCCTCCACTAAACTTCAGCCATATTCCCTTTCAAATTTTTTCTGGATACCCCACTGTGAAGGCTGATCTATTTAAAATAATACTGAGGAACTAACCTCTATGTCAGTGGTTTCCAATCTGTATGGCGCACTTCATTAGGGAGGCGCAGAGTTATTGTAGAGAGAGCATGCAGCCATTATCAAAATTTGAGAAAAAAAAAAGGTGTAGAAAAATAAGAATTAGCAAACTGTCATCGCTACGGTCTGAGCATCAGAAATAAGAACAGCTATATCTATTCAATGGCACCCTAGTTTGAAAAAATTAGAGCTGAAAAAGAAGCTTACACATTGCATTAATTTTGTATTAAAATTTCACTAATGTACTTTGAACATGTATTGTTTTGTATTTTTTTTTACTTGTTAAATGTTGTAATATTACCAGTACTTAAATTTTAGTATGATGCTAAATAAATCTGTTTTAGTGCAAAAAAACTACTTTACATAAAATAGAGGTATTTTTAGCACATTAAATAAATTGTGACAGCATGATAGAATTTATAAAATTAGATTATTATGAAATTTGAGGGCGTTAAAACTATTTCCTCTCGAAAAATGAGGGGGAAAATGTATGAAAAGTTTGGAAACCATTAATCTACCCACTTCATGCAATTTAACAAGTAAATGGAATCAGCGAATTTTAATTTGGGAGTATATGTTGATTGGAATCAGAAAGAAGCAAGCTATGTACATGGCTTCAGAGAGAGATGTAGTTTCCACTGAATGAAAAAGTGGAAGAATATAAAGAAGCCATTTTAATTTAAGAATGAGACAAAGAAACTTTGAATGGATTATGAGGTGCAACATATCTCCTTGTTGAAGAAAAGGGGGGATGAGTGCTTGAAAGAGATTAAATGATTTGAACTTGTAAAACTCTAAAAGATACATCACAAGCTAAGGTTTCAATTCAAACAATACATGTTAAGCACTGAATGTAAATGTTTATAATGAGAATTAAGTTCACGAGCAATATTTAGGAAGTGGCAATAAAGAACCTGTTTCTGAAAAGCAAAAACCTGCTTTGTTTTTTATTTTATGCACAACTGTAGATAGTCTTCTTTTAAAAAATGCCATAAAAAGAAAGAAAGAAGATACAATTAGATATTTTGCAGAAAAGTGCAGTGTAGTGAAATGAAGAAGCTAACTTTTACATTTAAAAATTATATATATATGAAGCTTTTTGGTATGTTTATCATTCATTCATTTTTGATTTATAATAAATAAAAATGACACAAATTCCGACCTAAGTTTCTTAAGGTTGTGTTTAAGTAGCCTCACTTTTCATAGTGGGGAAAACAATAATAATTAGTTTCAGGCCACAAATCAAATTTATGAGGGTTAACAGCAAAAAGCAAATAATACAGAAAAATAATTTAATCAGAGGAATCGTAAGGAGGGCAACTAATATTATATTAAGTACCTGGACGATCGAGCCTCGCTCGGCTTTGAAAGAATTATTTTTTTGTCAACAAGGTTTTTTTAAGGTTCAATACTTTTCCAAATATACTTGAAAAGCTTCACGTTAACAAAATATTAAGCACTCGACTTTCTTATAACACTTAAGTATCAAACAAAGAAGATTTTGAATGTAATTAAATCAACATTTTGTTTTTAAACTATCTGTTACATTTGTTTCCACTATACAATTTTCTTGTCAGTAATTAAAATATTTTGAACTTGGAGTCAGTTTTGCTATGGTGAAATCGGTTTTTAACCGAATACTTCCTTTCATACTAAATGATGCGTTTTACGATTTTATCCCAATCGAGATTTTCTTTTTGAATAAGTACTTTTAGTGTAGTTGGTCACTTTACGCCAGAAAATGCTACATAGAGCATGATATCCATCAAAACTGATGATCCACAAAACATTCCAACAAATGATAACAACTGTCTTAACAAAATATCAAGTCTCTAGACATGTTTTTTCAAAATAAAATTTAGATGCGTGATTTAAAAACATATAAAACTATTTGATGTTTAAAAAAGGATATAAGTAAATAAAATAAGACGGTTAAGCAATAGTTTCGCTAAAAAAAAACCTTACATCGACTTACATAGTGCTTTTGAATTTGTTTTTAGTCAAGTGTGATTGAAATGAGCCAAAGTGGCTAATATCAGCCAAGCCTGGCAACCCTAAGCAAGTATAAAATTTTAAAGTGAGAAGAGACAAATTTTCATTGTTATGGTTACAAATCGTCTACCTGATGCGTCAACTCACAGTTTACTTCAAGGCTTAACTCAATTTGACTTTATATTAAAAAACTGTTTTTTGTAAAAAATCGCATTTTTACAGAAAAAACACTGATGTAGATGAACTTAGAATGCAAAACTACAATTAAATCCAAAATTTCATCCAAATCGCTAGAGCCGTTTCCGAGATAAGAAATATATACATACCCACAAGAATTGCTCGTTTAAAGATATAAGATAAGAAAATACAATACTTTCTTATAAATTAAGAATGCACTCATACCATTGATCACAAAGTGCTACAACACACTCATCAGCTGATCTGGACATAACTTTTTTTTCCGGTTCCATGTAAAGCACAGCTTTTTCCTGCAATAAAGTAAAATTATAATTCAAGTGTAATATACTTATGACTTCAAAGGAAAAAGATGAAATAAAATGGAAAAAAAAGCTTAAATTACTTTCAAGTAACAGTATTATTAAACTAATGAGGTTGAAATACCATTAAGCTTTAAAAGAATTATTTGTATTAATAAGCACTGAAAATCAAATTGCTTGAGCATCAATGTTCACCCTATTTGATGTGATAAATGCTTTATCTAAATAAGGCAGGTGAATAACTAAATTTAAGGAGGATACATTCTTTGCATGTCATCTCAATTGAATACTGCTCGCAGTGCCGTCGGCAAGGGGGGGTGTGACACCCCTCTACTTTTTTAGAGAAAGGGGCCAACGATTTTACGTTATTATTGATTTCTATTGTAAGGAATAAAACCGCAAATGGGGAAAAAAAATACGGAGGGTTCTTAAATGAAATTTGGAAGAAAAACGAAATATAATTACAATTTTATCTAGCAGTATCAGTAAACCTGAAATCTAAAACATCCGGTAATTATCATTTATCGCGGCCCTAGTTACCAAAAAGAAAACAATCGATGTTGCCGCGAAATACAGCTAAGAATCGTTGTGAAAAATGCGGAATATTAATCGCCAAGTGGGGCCGCGGGAACGATTACATACCAGTCGTCCCTTATTAGGGAAAAAAAGTACTGTGTAAACACGTGCGAGAACTTTAAAAGTTACTCCAACATTTTTAGTAAAATCTGTTTAGTGGAGTAGGCATGAATCTTTTTTTTTTTTTTTGCAGAAGTATTACATTAATCTGTTTCAAACTGCGACAGGGTTCTTTGAAATTTAAAAGAAAAATAAAATAACTAAAACATAAGTAGCAACATCAGTATATCTGAAATCTAAAACATCCGGTATTTTTCAGCTATTAAAAAACTATAAATCGGGCCGCAAAAAAAAAGCTAAGATTCTTTTCGGGCGGCATTCAATGCGGAAAATATGAATATATCGCTAAGTGTGGCCGCGTGAACGGGATTTTACAAATCGATCATCCTGTGTTTGAAAAAAGAAGTATTGCATAAATACGCAGTGTTGCCAGATGGTCAAAGCCAGATTTCCCCACTTCCCTTCCAACTTTTCCCCAAAAAGCGATGTTTTCTATCAAAATTCTCCAAATTCAAAAATTATTTTTGCTCTAATATTTTCATAAAATGAATCGACTTCCTTTGATATTTTTGTCTCTACAAAAAATTTTTTCCCCCAAATAGCCAAATTTTCTTATAAATTTCCCCAACTTGTTTTTTTCTTCCCATTTTCGTTTTTTTTTTTTTTTTTGTTTTCTTCATCTTTATCAAGCTAATAAAGCTGAAAGTCTCTCTGTCCGGATCTCTCTTTGTCTGTCAGGATCTCTTTGACGCGCATAGCGCCTAGACCGTTCGGCCGATTTTCATGAAATTTGGCAAAGGATTAGTTTGTAGCATGAGGGTGTGCACCTTTAAGCGATTTTTCGAAAATTCGATTTTGTTCTTTTTCTATTCCAGTTTCAAGAACATTTTCCCGAGCAAAATTATCATAAGATGGACGAGTAAATGACCAAGTTATCATAACGTGGAACCATAATGTGGGCAAGCCAACTGGTGAGAATTTCATCATGCATTATTTGTAAATAAACAGGGGAACCAAAAAACCTTTTAATTTCCTTCTACGGGCAAAGCCATGTGGGTGCCACTTGTCATAAATACAAGTGCCTGACTGAGAGATAAAAAATATAACCAATTTTTTTTTCTACTCGCATTTACTACTCTGCTTCTGTATGTGCATTTAAACTATGATTTTTGTATATATCTATCCAAGAACATTCTTCATCACACTTATATTTTTACCTGCTTCACGTATCAACTAGTTACTCAAGCAGAACATTAATGCGAATTCCGTAGCATAATATTCCGCATAATGCGAACTACATAAAGTTGAGCAAAGCTTAACCAACGCTGTTTGATACTAACATGATAACTACCAGATGTCAAAACGCGAATTTAAATACGAAAAAAATTCTTTTTTCTCCAGGTTTTCCCCAAGAAAAAAAAATTTCCCCAAAGAATTCCCCTCAAAACCCATTTCCCCAAAATTTCCCCAGAGAGCACCAGATTTCCCCAAAATGGGGAAATTTCCCCCAATCTGGCAACACTGTAAATATGTGCAACATTTTCAGATTTTCAGCCACAGTGGTGCTTCAAGAAACTTTCCTTGGGAGAGAAGGGAAGGGGGAGGGGGGGTCATATAACATGTTTCAAAATTAAAGGTCGGATAGTGCAATTTTAGGCATTGCAGTGTGTTTATTCAAATCATTTTGTTGTTATATTCGGGGGGGGGGGGTGCATGCAGTGGTGTAGCTACAGGGTTTGCCGCCCGGGGCGATTCTTCTATTTGCCGCCCTTTCGTTGCGAAATAGCTAATATATTAAACTGTCAAGGGTGTTTGAATTGAAACTAAAAATTTAATTAAAGAAAAAAATTGCGTAATTAATTTCTACATACTTACAAAAGAAAAGAAGGGGGGATGCTAACTTTGAGAAAGGACTAGCGAGCTCTCCCACCCACGCAAATTTCTGTGAGCAAAATTTTGGGCTATCTCTGGGGACGTTAGGAAAAGGTTTAAAGAGTTGTTCGGCTTTCCTTCCACGGAAATTTTTCAGATTTGTTTATAAAACACAGTTTTAATCTTCGGAGGCGTTAGATTGGGGGGTTGGGGGATTAAAGTATCTCTCTTGGAAAAATTTCGAACCTGGAGTACTAAAAATGTGTTTTACGCTATCTTTGATCACGTTAAGAGATAAAGGATAAAGGTTCAAATGCTGCTTTCACAAATTGATATTGAAGCATCGAAGTTTTAAAAACATAATTTTAAGTTATATGTTGAGACTTTAGAAGAGAGGGTAGGAGTTTTCTCTGGGAAATTTTCAGAATCAAAGACCTAAATATGTACTTTTTTGCTGTGTTTGCTACGTTAGAGGAAAATACAGGGTTTAGAGTTCTACCCAGAAAATTTTAAACATTGAGGTCTAAAACCGTATTTCTAAGTTATCTTTGGTGATATCAGGAAAAGATATGAAAGATTCGAAAGCTCCCCCTCCTAAAAATATTTTAAAGCTGTGGGAAAGGTTCCGAACCGGATATATTTGTAACTGAAGACGCTAAAATACTATTTTTGACTATGTTTTGCCTAGTTGAGGGACCAAATCAAATCGTGAAAAATGATTTTCGCTTACCTTTCATAAGGAATAGTCTAACATGTGATCCAAAGTTGTCGTATAGATTTCCTATTCTCAAAAGTGAGAAAACAGAAATCCCTTTTACTTCTTTTGAAATTGGCAACTCTTGTAACGAATATGAAATCAAAGTAAACTCTGCAATGTATAAAGCCACCACTGCGAGGAGCAATAAATTGATTCGTGTACCATTTTTCATTTCTCCCTCCCTTTCTTACTTAAGTCACCATTTTCCTAAAAGCTTTTGTTTCACAAAGAGGTTTTCAAAAAACTCTCTTAAAATCCAGTGTTAACTCTTTCTTATAACGAAAATTGGAAAATTTCATTGCTTTCTTCGTTCTGGAGTTGAACTTCTACAGCCTAAAAAAACATTGGTCTTTAGACTGTCCACTGCCGCCCCTCAGAAAAAAAGAAAAAAAAAAAACAAGGAATTGTACTGATATGCTATCAAGAAAGACTTTTGAATGTTTTGGAAAGAAAACAGAAAGTTTTGTATAAAAGTAATTTTAAGCTGGTAGTGGCACAAAAGTCTTACAATTCGAAATTCGAAGATTTTCTTTTTGCCTGCAGCAACAGATTAAAACCATAATTTCCTTATCTGAAAAACACTTTTATTTTTTCCACATCAAAAGGGTTAATTTGCCACCCCTCAAAAAGTGCCGCCCCCTCCGCTCCTCCTTAGTTACGTCACTAGGTGCATGAACTCTCTATTCCACCCCTTGGCTACACCACTGCAGTGCCACACTGAATAAGTCACAATATGAGAGTTAGCCAAAGGCACTTTTTCCTAATAACAGCGCAGTTAAATGACGAAGACTTTTCATTTGGTGGAAAACGGAAACAAGCGATACAACTGGATACAACCGGATACAACTGTCGTTGTTTAGACTGTTTCGCAGAAAAAAAAAGATGTTATTTTGTGTCGAAAATCGAAGAGACTAATTGCTTTATAGCCCGCGGATCTGTAGTTCTCGCCACGTCTGGTTGTCATTTGATAGTACATCGTCGGGGCTCCAACAGTGTTTGCAGCCCTGTGTCCCTGTGAGGTACCATCACGTATTCTAAAATAGAATTCTGCCTGGTGTGTCCTTGTGTTCAGTTTGCATGATGGGTTTTTGTTCCGAGTGTGATCTAGACAGCCCGAGGATGGCAATGCCGTAGCCTCTACTGCAATGCTGAAAGAGAGAGAGGGAAGTTGATACATTTCCGAGAAAATGTCTGATTCTATTTTCTTACTCGTCCGCTGTCAGTTGAGTGTTGACAGAAATTTTTCCTATTATTATTTAGAGCTTATGCTCAAAGCCAAAGTATTATTTAGAGCTCATGCTCAAAGCCAAATACAGGAGGAGCTGCATAGAAAAGCTGCTTTATTCAGCAACATTAAAAGTAAGTAGTAATAATAAGTTTTTTGAACGAATTAGTCCATAATGTAGTTGAAAGCAGATCTCCGCTTTTTCCATTTCATGTCTTTAACTTTTATTATTTATATTTGCTCCTCATAAAAGCACTCTTACTCTCCCTCGGCCCCTCCCAACCTTCGCGTGTAACTGCACTTTTTACTCACTTTTTCTTTATTTTTCCAGTTAGAAAAAAAGAACAAAAAAAAAAAAACTTCTACAATTATAATCTATAATTGCCTTAACTGATTTTGCAACCATTAAATGGTGATCTTGTGTATGAGGTCATTGTATTACCTTAATAGGTAAGATTTGTCTTACACAGTGGTGCCCACTTAGGGTTATCGTGGCGCACATTGTGCCACTGAAGTTTTTAGAGGGGTGTTTTAATGGGTATGTTTCTTTTTTGGGGGGGGGGGGGCACCCGAGTTGGGGGGTTCGTTATGATATTAAGGGAGTGGAGGATGTGCTCTTGCTCTTGGGGGAGATGGGCACCCCTGTTTTACAAGGGAAAATTTATTCCATTGAAGAGATTTCAATTTAATTTTAAATTACTAGGGGCCCCACCCCTTACTCGTTGACGCTCAACAACCTCCAAAGATTCTTGCGGAATTTTATTTGGATCGCAAAGATTTATGTTTTTTAGGAAGAATCAGATTAAAACAATTGCTACGATTAGAAAAAATGAAAATTCCGTTCCACCCCCTCCCCTAAAAAAATAGAATTTAAGTAATGAGCTCAATTTATTTCGAACAATGTTAAAATCCCGTACCCTCACGAAGAAAAAATAACTTATGAAAATATATTTAGCAAAACTATTAATAAACTATTTAAAAAACCTTTTAAAACCCAAACTCTTAATGTATCGTATCACATAAATCGTTTGAGGTGCTTGATATCAGATGTCTTAGATTTCTCATTGCAAGCTTAGACGTTATCAATTTTTCAGAATCCTTGCAAAAATGTAAATGGAGAGCACCCCATACTTTTTTATATTAAAGTTGATTGGTCAATTTTTTTATTCCCATTGTTTTAAGCTAATTTATACTTAGCTGTAGCGCTGTGGGGCATCCTCTCCCTGTTGAATGTACTTAACATTTAAAGATTCGTTTTTACTTTTTAGTTCATTCTCGTACAAGAGCGTGTCAATTAGTTTTTAAACTATTATTTTATTAATATTTTTCTTAGCTATTTCTAAGAATCATTGCTTTAAATGAGTTAAAAAATTTTGATATTTAAGCAGGGCCGACAGAAGCCGTGCCAGCCTAGTCGAAAACAAAGGAGCCGGCCCTTGGTGGGGGGAGGGGTTCGGAGTAACAATAGTAAGTTTTATGGGGGGGGGACTGGCAAGGGGCCGTTGACTTTCCGTGGTCCTGTAAGGCTGGAAGCGTCTGACCAATGTCCCTCTTGCAGGCAAGCCCGCGTCACCTCTCCAGATATTTCCTAGGGCAGTTTCTATACTGTTTAAAAACTAAGAACTCCTCGTGCAACAATATATCTGGGGAGGGGGGGGGTGGCGCATAATAAAGCGCTTAGCTCTTTTCTTTTTTACTTTTCTGGTGGAAAATGTAACACTTTTACGATCTAAATTTTCAATTAGAAAGAAAATCATATGTAGAGAAAATTTCACGAGATAGTACTTTTTCTCTAACAACTCCCTACTATACCTACCTTTCAGCGCGAATCCTTAGATTTGTCATATATCACAAGAGAAGTAGTAAACTATTGCCACGACCCATGCCGCATGCCCGAGTTCGAGCTCAGTTCGTCTCGGTGAAAAAAAGCTGCCCTATCCATTAAAATTCGATCACTTGTGACTGTTCCTGGCAGACATTTTAGCTGTTAGAGGCTGTTCTGGCAGAAGTTTGCTCTGTATTGAAATAAGATGTATTCAGCTGGTATTTAATGGATAGGGGCGGCTCCAGGGTCATGCAGTCTGGGCAGCCGCAAAGGGCCGCCGCTAGTGGATATCCCGCTGACTTACAAAAAATATCTTGGAATAAGAAAGCTACAGTTTTTGAAAAAACAAAAACTAAAAGTTTCTTACAAGTTTAGAACAACTTGGTAAAACGATTAGAGACTGCAAAGTGCTTTAAATAAACTTATTTATACGAGAGTCCTTGAAAATAATTAAATTAGTCTTTGAGTGTTGTACTTGAAAAGTGCTTCAATTTTATTTCTTATCTATTGTATAAACTTTAAATTGTTTGAATGCCAAGGATTTACTCTCTCGTTACTTATTCTTCGAATCTCCACACCATTTCTTTTAAGAGTTTTATTTATTTTTTATTAGTTATTTTATTTGTCGTTTGGTTAAGGGGGATGATCAAAAATTAACTCTACCAAAGTTCGACGTGAGCAAGTGACGATATGTTGTCCATTCTCGTCTCTCTCGATCAGTGTCGACGATTTGCCGAACCAAAAAAAATTATTTTGCATTTTCTTAATTTACAAAAAAAAAAAGTGTGAAACTTGTTAAAAGTTTTTAGGGTTTGCCTATTTTTTTATTGATATTTTTCTAGTTCGAATTATGCTGGATAAGGCCTCAAAACGCAGGATTTTACATCTATTTTTCCAAATTTTTCACGGGGAGAAACCCTTAGACCCCCTCAAACTGAGTATTCTATATCGCATTTAAGATCGTCCTCTTCTCAAACCTTCTCCTGATATCCCCCTCCCTCCAAGTTCAATCGTACAAAAAATGTGCATGTATGTGGGGGATTGTATCGAGAAATAAATGCTTTGTTAATCTTAATTAGGTATAATTAGGATTAAATTATTAATACAGATTTGCTTTATTTATAAATTAATACGGGGGGGGGGGGCATTAATAATAGGGGATCTACGTTTCGAAAACATTTTTAACGGTTGAAATTTTATCTGCATTTCCTGTAAAGCTGTTCAAAAAAAAAAAAAAAATAAGGATGCTGCCTCTTGATTGTCAATGTTGATTCGTCTAGGATATACTCAGGACAAAACGCCAAAGGGGAAGATTTTAACAAACTAATTTTTGAACTTCTTGCATTTATATGATATTTGTACAAACAGTTCTTCATTTCAGTTGAAATTTTTTTGCATATACTTGAAAACAGTAAAGGTGTTTGGGGCCGCCCAGCCCATCAGTTTAAATTTTTCCAGGAGTTGAGGACAAAGGGTGGATACTCAATGCAAATTTTATCGGAAAACAACGAAAACCGCACCCACTTATACGTAAAAACATTAATTTTTCAATACCTGGGGGAAGGGGGGGGGGGAGGCAATAGACTTCTTTAAATGATCGACGAGGGCCACCAACTGTCAACACACACCCCCAGATATTTTATTTAGCGACGGCCCTGACTGCTCGAATTTTTAGAAATGGTATCTCAACTTTAGGACTCAGCATCTCCCAAATTGAGTTCCATCTTTTACAATTCTGAAGGTGATAAGAATAAAATTTACAATCATCTATCGAAGAAAGTACTTGACTTTCATTAACAAAAGTTTTACCATATAGTACCTCCCCCCCCCCCCCAGAAAATCAAGCAATAGTGTAATAATGAAAACAAATCTAGATAAGTGGCAATCTTTAAACTGCCACTTCTTGCGAACATAGAAAAGCATATGCAATATACCAGACAACCCAGTTATCATATCCAGAGACTGCACTTTCGTTCTCATTAGAACTTTTCAGTTAGAAATAGTGAACAACCGAGCTGGAGGCAGATGTCATTTCATTGAAGCTGAGAATCCCAACAAACTGATTGATAAAGTGAATTTATCTCACCAGTGAGTGTCCGAAGCATGGTGTGGTCCAACTGGAAAATGGAAGGTTGTCAGGTATATTGCATGTAGTTCTCCCTTAGCTATTATATATAGCCTTATGGATGATAACTTACTGCTAATATCCAAGCTTAGCCTTGCCTTCAATTCATGAGTCGAACTGCAACATGCTGGGGACACTCGCTGGCAAGATAAATTCACTTAATGTACCAGTTTGTTGGCGGTCTCAGCTTTAGCGAGGTGACATCTGCCTCCAGCTCGGTTACTCACTATTCCAGACTGAAAAGTTCTAATAAGAACGAAACTGCTGTCTATGGATATAACCGGGCTGTACGGCATATTGCATGTGGTTCTGTCTTAGCCCTGGCTTAGGGGCGGTAACTTACTGTTTGTATTCAGTAAATTACCGCCCATTAGCCAGGGCTAAAGCAGAAATACGTGAAATACACCGCCAGCTCAGTCATTTCCAGCCGAGGACTGCAGTTTCGTGCTTATTAGCACTTGTTCAATCTTCGAGTTGAACCGAACCATTGCTCGGTCACTCGTCTGGTCTGCTAATTCTATATTAGCTACCAGTTTGTTTCGCACTCTTGGCTTCCTTAAGAGGTTTTCCATCTCCAGCTCGGTGACTTTCCTATGCCGGGCTGATGAGTGCTAATAAGCACGAAACTGCAGTCCTCGGCTGGAAATGACTGAGCTGGCGGTAACTTACTGCTTGACCGTGGATTATATGTAATTTGGCAATCTGCCAAGTAAAGACTTCTATCTGAATGAATCTAGCAGGGAAGAAGGGAAAATAACGATGGGATTTTGATGCACTCGTTTTATAATGTCACTAGTGTCTTATTCATTTATTGCATTCTCTAAAATAAAATAAGGGAAAACAAAAATAGTTATCATGGAAACAACAAAAAGAAAAGATTTTCATTTTGTTCAGGAACGTAAAAGCAAAATGGAAAGCTCAAAACTTTGTTGTGAATAAATAAATTAATTGATTTTCGCCGTGAGAATATAGAACGAATATACTTTAGGTTAAAAAAATGTTGCTGAGAGCAAATTTTTATTTTTGATTTCACATTCCTAAGGCTAAATAATAGAGAGGCAAAAGTGCACATCGGTAACAAACCAACTAACACCCCTATAAACTAATAGATACTTCCATTTCCCCCTATAAATGGGATATTAGGTCAGGCAGTACTGCTAAATATAGTAAAACCTGCTTTTTGACACAGAAATTATTTGCCTGTGTCTCCCCATCACCAAAATGTGAGGTTATGAAGTCTGACAAAATTTTAAGAAAAGTCACCAAATTCAGTGCGTTTCTTTCACATACTTCGCAGATAAGCAATGTGCCTGCGACACCTATGTGTTGTTAACTTTTGGTGTGCATGTAACACCGTGATGTGATGAGAAAGATGCCAAATATAGATGTCATCCCTAATTTCTCTAGTAGATCTTTTATATAACGATTGCTCTCCTTATTTATATCACTTCATTATAAATTTCGGAATACATATCTTGTATTATGTGCTTCATAGAGGTTTTTTTTTATTGTTGATGATCTTTCACTGTTGTATAATCAAAATTTATTGCTTTCATTCTGTTTTGCTCCAGTATACAGGAATTTTATATACTGGAATTTTGTGCACTTTGTTCTTCTTTGGTATACTGCAAGTGAAATACTATAGTGCAGCTGATTCTATATTTCTTGCTAAATATTTTAAAACATCCAATAATTTTTTACTTACCATATTAATTATATCCTTCTGGATCAGTTTCTTAACATCTTGGATTTTTTGACCTTTATACTTCCCTACTAACATGACCTGCAAGAATAATGTTGGCAGAATGGATTAAATATTCTATAACAAAATGAAAATAATTTTATTTTATACCTTATGTGCAAAAAAACAATAGGAAAAAATAATTACAATAACTAATAAAACTTTCTTTCATTTAGCATTTTTCAAATAATAACTGATCATTTTGCATTTATTTTGTAGTCACTTTCTTATATCACTGTAGCAATCACATGCATAAAATTTTGTTTCATTCTGCAAGGCAACTCCTTTTTGTTGAGATTTTTTTTTAAAAGAGTGTTTGTGGTGTTCAGGCAGTGAAAAATTTTGGATTGCGAAATGTCCATACTATTTTCTTAGTAAAGTGGCAAACTATAGCAATAGAAATATAGCCAAACTGGTCTCTAACCAGGCATCAGTTATAACATCTAGCTGATCTCAATTACTCCACATTGAAAACACGATTGAACCAGCTTACTTAACAAATCCAAATACAAACCTTGGTTTTAACGTCATATTATTTAGTTTTTTCAATTTTAGATTTTAGCCTTTTTCCAGTAAATTTCTAAGAACTGAAGTTGAAGAAAGTCTTTTGTTCTATAGAACTGTCACATTTGCTACATCACCAGCAATTGTAACGGAAATTGAATAAAATAACCGGATCTGAACGGAACATATATTATTACAGCTGAAGTTGAGAGTGATTTATTTTGAAAAGTAATTGATATTATGGCATACCATTTAGTGCTTAGAAATTAAAGATGTCTATTTAGCATAAAGCATTGCGAAATGTAAGAGTTAATCTAACAAATTTTCTACATCATAAACTTGTGTGTGGATTTTGTAACTTAATTACGTACAGGTTAAACTGTCCATACTAATTTGAAATTATTTAGTCTATTTAACTCACTAAATCCCTTAATATTGTTGCTTGGCTGTTACAATTAGTTGTAATAGTTTTGTTTTAAAGCTAAAACAAAAGCACAACAGAAGGAAAAATAAGCAAAAGGAAAATATGGACCATTGAACCTTAAACTTAAAAATAAAAAGGACTTCATTACTTACACCTTCATAGAAGCCTTTAAGGTATATTTTATCCTTTGCTAATGCAAGTTTATCTTTATCATTCTGACTTTGCACTTTGAGTTCTTCACACACTTTCGGAGCCGCCAATGATCCATAATCAGGAATATTTACAATTGGTACCTTTAAAATTACAGAAAATTTAGCAATATTTTAAAGAATTTTTAATATTAATTACTTGTAAAAGTTACAACACTAGGGAAAGTTAGGAACATGTGAATACAATAATTAAACATTAAACTGAAAAAAAAAAAAAATGCACAACATAAAAACTTTATTTAGCAATAAAATTTTCTCGTCACGATTAATTTAATTAGCGCATACAAAATGTATAAATGACTTCAACTCTTAAAGACTTATAAAAAATTATGCTGGCTAAGAAATCATACTACAATGCTTATTGAAAAGAAAATTGATAAAATTTAGAATATAACAAGAAACCTCATTTTGCTAACCATTAGTAGCATTTATGTTAAACAATAATCAATCCCCCCCCCCAGGACAAAATAAACAATTTAAAAGCTTACCGGTTCATACTTCATGACCATTTCATCAGAAATATTGAATTTTTTCCTTAAATCGGGCTTTTTTTTCAAATCACACAATGCAGCAAAATCGTCAGGAGAATCCGATGGCACACTTGTTACAATGCCAGTGCCTAGAAAGAAAACGCAATACAGTCGAGTCCCGACTTACGCGAGGGATACGTTCCAATTCTCCTCGCGTAAGTCAAAATTTCGCGTTGTAGAAAAATGTACGTATACAATATTTTTAGAAACATACCAATTCTTTTAGATACTGTTAAACACCGATTAAACTGCATTAAAGCATTTTTCAACCATACATTAGTTTCTTACATTAAAGAGCTGAACTTTTACTGTTTGTTAAAAATAAAAAAAGCCGTTTTATTATATGAAGCCAATACTTCCTTTCAACATAAAATACTTTAGGATGCACAAAATGAATGATCAATGGGAGGAAAAGACAATGAATAAAACAACATGGCAGGCACATTATGTAGTAATAACAAAAGCTGCACTATAATAGTACTGTACAGTAGATGCAGTAATAATATTCATAAGTTAAAAAATAAAGATGATGATTTTTGCTCCATGATCAGATTGTTATTTTTTAAATACATTTTTAAATGCCTTTGCTTTTATAACGTTTCCATTTATGCAGCAGTCTCTCTTCCTGATATCTTTAATCCACAGTACAAGCAGCTTCCATTTTCATAATACATATTTGCTTTGCTTAGACACTACTCTGCAAGCTTTAATATTGAAACTAAGTTCTGAACTTTTGCGGATATCTTTTTGTTTTGACTTTTAATTGTACATATGGAAGATTTACTCATACTTAATATCATGCCACCTTTGACATTTTTGTAGTTGTTCAAGCATATTGAGAATCTTAACCCCCTTTTTTTTTTTTGGCAGGAAACTTTCGTTTTCTTTCCATCTTCAAACTTTGGATGAAACAACGCACTAAGGTGTGGGTGTCATTATATTTCATCAACTTTAATAATTAAAATGAAAAAAAAAAGATGCTGAGTGGTTATTTGATGCACTAACAACGAGATGCGTAGACTAGTTTGGAGTGAGAACTTTCACTGTTAGTGATGCTAAAGAGATGTAATAATGGTTCACGAAATCAATATTTAGTAGCCAATAACAAAGTCGATACTTCCTTCCAAAAAAATTCGTTACTCGTGAAAAATTCACGTTATAGCCCTTTCGCGTGGTAGCGGGAGTTGACTGTATTTCATAATTCTATTATAAATTAGTACTATATGCATGCATTGTACAGTACTTTATACTTTTATACTTTACATACCTGCCAATAGCCACTGGAAAAAAATCCAGCAGGTGATTGTGACATGCTGTTGTATTACCTTTTTCATTGTTATTTAGGTAAGAAATGAGATTTTTATAGTATCCTTCAAAGTACAATCAAATGCAAGTTGTTTACCTCATTTACACAACTGAAAGAAATGCTCAAAATCCAGGAATCTCCCCCCCCCCTCAAAAAAAAACAGAGTTAAGTTGGTATGAGTTTATTGCTACTATCTTAATTAGGGGGGGGGGGGGGGGGGGGTGGGGGGGGCTTTCTTTCTCACTTTGTTTAAAGATTAAGCTTTTGATGAAATGCTTCTTGCTTGTTGACTAACATTAAAAAACTAATTTAGTAAGCTACTAGAAGAAGAATCAAAATCCTCTTGGCTAGGGGTTGGGGGGGGGGGCAAGTACACCACTTTGTTGCAGAAAAGTTGGTAAGTGTTTTTCAGTTCGTTTATTAACAAAATAAAAAATTACTGTTAAAAGTGTTAAGCTGAGAGCTTTTGTAAGTGCTCAGCTTATTAACTTTTAGTGAAAGCTCAACCAGGATGTTTGCTAGTTCTTGAAAAAACATATTTATCTTGTCCAATATCAAGAAGAGCCAAAGTTAAAAGTAACTTGTTTATTATGGCTATGATATATACAATGACATGTTAAACGAAATATTGAGAATACACTCTTTATAATATTAAGTAGCTCATTTTACTTTAAATGACTTCTGAAGCAAACATTCTAAGTCAAAGTATGAAACGTTAAACATATAGAGCTATGATATTCATATCAAGAGCAGTAAGCCGAAGCTATCGGCAAAAAACGGACGGACTCAACTTAGCTGCCGAAAAACAACCAAGTCTGACTGGAGTTGAAAGGGAAGAGAACAAGGCAAAGTGCTGGGAGCTTAAATGCTATGGGCAATTTGCATATTCTGCTGACATGATCTTGTTGCAGGAAGGAAAGAACGAATGAGAAAAAACTAATGCAAATTAAAGTTGCCAATACTTTTGGAAAATAATTTACCTCTTTTCGTAACAAAAAGAAGCGTACATTTATATTATAATTTAAATTTCAGAGCAGTTTATTTTCATTTTGTAATTCATAATACTTCTTAACTCTAGGGGTTGTTAATTTCTTTATGATAAAATAAAGTATGGGATCCCAATTCCTGAATTCCCAAATTCAGGAAACCCAAAACCCCAAAGTTTTTTCTAAATTCTTTTTTCAAACAATTTTTATTATCGATATATTACCTAAAATATTGTAACAGTTAAACTTCAAGGGAACAGAATTCATGTCAACTTCAGGAATGACTTATTGTGATTAAGGAGTTTGATTTATTTAAGGATAAGGTTTCACATTTCAATTGATAAAAACATTTAGAAAAGTACCCTTTGGTGTTATAGTGGTTGATAGCCACAAACATTTTTTGACATCCTGATTAACAGAAATGACAGCTGATTGTGAGGCCTTTTTATAGCAGTGCACTATGGCGAGACTACATATTAGGTCTTTTCCGAGATAAAAGGCATTATGATCCGACTGTTTTTAAGCACTTTTATTATACTTGGCCTGATTGTCACAGAAAAATCTGAGGCCTGCTTTTGCTTATATCTCAGCAACTAGACCACTTAGAGATTTTGGGATGTCACTTAAAGATTTGCTTAATCTTAAGGTACAAGGTACAACTTAACGCTGAAAAATTCAATTCTAAAATAAAATATATTTCGGTTAGGATGGAAAACAGCAAATTTCATGTCATTTCCCCATTAAATGTTTAAATATAAAACTCATCATTACAAATTGTGTTGCCTTATAACAGCAATATTAATAACAATCATAATAAAATTTTTGAATCAAGGGTTCTCTGGAGCAAGCATGAAATTTATCCACTATCGTTCCTAGGATTTTTATCCGCATCTATGCCAAGAACACTGGTAAACAAAGGTTTTGTTACATAAAACATTTATAGTGTTCCTAGGGTAGTTTTTGATGCCGATTTCAAATATCTACTTAGATTTTTTTTATTACCCACAGTTTTTGTGTAATCATAGGTTTAAAGTTATTTATTTTCCCCATGTTTTCCTATAATACTAAACTATAATACTATAATAAAAATTAATAGACTGGTAAAAAAAGACTTTGTTAAATGAAACATTTATGGTTTTTCTAAGATGATTTTTGACGTTGATTCCAAACATCCAATCAGAATTTTTCCATCACCCATAGTTTTTGTATAATCATAGGTTTTAAGTGATTTATTTTTCCTGGTGTTTTCCTATATCATGTAATGATAAAAATACATAATCAACAACTAAAATTTTATAAAATAAAGACAAGAAATGTGGAGATAGATAGTCCGGTTTGCTGGTACTGCTGTGGTAGTATGGTAGTCAGTCTTAATAACACCCCATTTTTGTGGTATATGCTACCTGAATTGAATCATTTTCTGTGTTTTTAAATTTGAATGCAAACATAATGAATTTATAGATTTTGTTCTAAGGAACAAGATTTAGTATACTGAAATAGCATCGACTCTGTAATGGATATGTTTGTATTTTTAATATCAAACAGATGAGACTTGGTATTAACACTTTCTAAACTAGTTTAAAAGCTATACTATTGCATGATTGAAACACTTTGCCTTGTGTAACACTAGCATATTCAATTGAAATGAATGAAACAAATAGAGATTTATAAGCCTTTTTTAGATAAAATTTAGAACAACACATTTCATGGGACAATTACTTCTTGCCTAAAATTAAGCTAAACAAATTTTATTCACTACTAAATTTTATTAATACAATGCTGTTTACTCCTATGAGAATGGGATAACAATGGCAAAAAGAATTTAAAAAAAAAAAAAAAAATAGACCAGTTATTCTATATGGCTTTTCATATTAAAAGGGATCTTTTTAAAAACTTTGTTAAGACTTTGTAACACTAGTGCTGAATTTGAATACTTAAAACCAGGATTTCTACTTATTAAAGTAAAGCTAAAATAAGCGCATCTTTGGAGAGGCCCACATTCTCAAAGTAAAGAAATTCCTGCTGATTAATGCTAGACACTTAAGAGGGGTGTTCCTGATGCCAAATACAGAAAGAAAAGAACAATAGCTACGTTTTGGATCATTATTTTAGTGTTAGTCATGCATGTAAAACTGCACATTTCTTTCTAACTTCTGTCTAGTGTTACTAAAAATTTGTGGGTGGTGGAGGAAAACTGCTTGCATATTTGAATTCAGCACATCATTCTACATTAAGATCAGGTATTTTTCTCCGTCTAACAGAAAAAAAGCTTTTTTTTTTAAGTAATCACGATTGCTTATTGCTTTCATTTGACTGTTTTGATGTGCTATCATTTTATTTTCCCGCCAGCACCCTCTGCAGCATCACCGTCGACCGACTCCTCACGATGCTGCTCCTATAGCGAACGCCATCTCCAGGTTGCCGTCAATATCCTACATTTACACATATACATACACACACGTACAGACAAACACATACACACACATACATACACCTACACACATACATACACCTACACACATACATACACCTACACACATACACACACACATACAGATACCTACACATACACACACACCTACACACAACTACCCACACACTCAGGGGCGGACTGGCCACGTCGGCTAGTCGGGGACCCCTGACTGGGCCAACTGCTTAGGGGGGCCAACTTAAATAGTTGCTCCTTTTTTTTAAACAAATTTTCCTAATAAAAATTACTTAAGTTCTTGCCCTTCAAATACAAGTCGAAATTGTACATAAAGTAAAATGGGACAGATTCTATAGAACTGAGATTGATGCTATGCATCAGTGATGCCCAACATTTTTTAGTTTTACCTCGTGCAATTCTTTAGATTAAAACAAGGAAAATTAAAGACGATTATAAACCAAAATTTGCTTCCGTTATTACTGCATGCTTAATTAAATGATACGAAGTTTGGATCTGTTTTTTACAAAACAATACATGACTGCTTGGCTTATAATTTTACAACTAGCATTCATAAGACCGAATGAAGATGATCAGTAGGCTTGAAATGTTTCAGAATATATTTTGCGTTTCAGAACATTGAACACAACAATGGGCCACATACAGATCAGCTTCGCGGGCCCCGTGTGGAACGCAGGTCGTAGGTTGGGCATCACTGCTATACATGATATTTCAGTCGTAGACCAGCTATCTTTATGGATCCATTCCGCGGTGAAATAAATTTAAGGCTATAAAAAGGGCTAATAATAAAAAAAAACAACAGTAACTTGGGGTTAAGGGAACAACTTAGGAGAGAAATCGAAAATTTGCTCTCTGTAGCCTCAAAAATTGTTGACTGCCCATTTAGAATTGGGGGCAGCAAATATGATGAGAGGACAATATTCTAGATTGCTGGCCCAATAGGAAAAAGACAACCGTAACATTCACTAATGTACTCAACTGGTTGTGACAGATTCAACTAAATGCTGTAAGTTGGCAAGAGATTTCATTGGTCTATTGCAAATTATTGTTGCAAATACTTTCATCCCAGAATCGTATGTGGGAAAGCAAGTCGGGACTATGATAAACTAAATCTGAAACAGGACAAAATTTCATCTTTGAAGGGAGAGCTCCTGAATCTCTCATCACTTCCCCTATACTTTTTTAAAGTTTCGATGTCGAAAAATTCCCTAGGAAAACTTCAGAATCCTCTTCCTTACGTCACCAAACATAGCGTGGAAGTACGTTTTTAGGTCTTCAATTTTGAAATTTTTTCTAGGTAGAATAGAGTAGGGCAAGGCTAGTTGAGCAATTTTTTACTTGAGCGGATATAGCTTCTCAACGATGCGTCTCAATCGATTTTTATGCAACCTGATGGATTAGTAATGTATCTTTTTTTCAAAAGTGTCCACAGTAATGTGTTGCTAATAGCACAGATTTAAGAACTACAGCTGTCAGAAAGCAAAAAGTCAAACTTGCTCAACGTACCCATAGATGGGGTAAGTTGAGCAACGGTATGGGGCAAGTTGGGCACTTATAATGTCTAGTCAAACCATAGGATAAATGATAACTAGAGATGAAATAAAATTTTTGTTTGACAATTAGATCTTTATTTATAATCTTTTAGTAACAGATTAACAAATCATAAAGTTTTTTTTTTTCGAATTAACTGAAATGGTTCTGGTTTTCGGATGGATAGTTCCAGATTTTATTAGAGTTCTCTTGTAGGGAAGAAAAAACTTGCCCTGGTTTTGCATAACCTATGGATGAATTATCACCTTTTAATTTCTTCAAAAATCTTGTCAAAGTCACCTGTTTGATACCGAATTATTTTGCTGCAGCATTCGCACTTTTTCCCTTATCATTGACAGCTTTTGCAGTATTATTCACGTAGTCACATTATGGACTAATACAGACGAAAACTTGCGGCAAGTGAGTTTTTTACTCCTTTACCACAAAAAAAAACAATAATAATAGTAAAATGTACACATTACTTCACTCATTTATCGAACTGCAATTTTAGATCATGCGATAAGTTCCCCTCCTATAACCCTTTCTTTTCGCCATTTGATGCCTACACATATGGTGAATAGTTTTCCAGATATATCGATTGCTAAAAGTGCCCCTATGCTCAACTAACCCCACCCTATCCTACACGTTTTTTTCTTAAGACTGGGAGTACTTTAACGTACACCCACTCGTAACGTTTCACTATACAGAAAAAAACTGCAAAACAACATCTTTAATGACAAAAAAGCTCTGGGTACATTCTGACACTCTTTTCGTCCTCATAGACTAAATAAAGCTTTCAATCTCAAAAAAGCACCCCTGGACCCCTTTAATACCCTAAAAGATTTGAAATTGACTTAAACTTAAAAAAGATTTTATGATTAAAGTTTCGAGAAGTCCGAACCTCGCACACCATATGTCTCCTATCGTTTTCAAACGAAGCCTTAAGTCGCGTTTTTAGACCTTTAAAATTTGAAAAACTTTGGAGAACTGTCGCCTGACTCTATTTTTGATAACGTCAAGGCTTTCTCCTAAAGTCACCAACGATAGTCTACTATTGAGGGCTTTCATGCAAGAACCAAGAAGTCCAAATTTTTATTTATTTTTTTTAAATTCATTTTTGCGTGTGGACAATACAGATGTTCCAATTGGTACAACAACGGGACAGAAATTTGCGTTGAGACCTCTGTTTGTATTAAGTAATGTGAGAAAGAAAATAGAGTTTCTATTCTACAACTGGTGTTATTTGTTGGTCTTACCAAAAAATGAGTGAGTCTGGACTTACCTGGTTCTTGAATTAAGGCTCTCAATTGTGTTTTTCAGACTTAAATATCGAAAAATTTCCAGACAAAGTCTTTGAACCTTCGGTAGAGTCACTAAAGATAGCTTAGAATTTTACTTATAGAAATTTCCGTGGGGGAGCTCCGTAACCCTGTTATCTGCGCTATAGCCTAAAATTCATTGCAGTTTCAGAAAGAAATGCCGAGAGGGAACTTGTTTCCGCCAGACCAAGAGAAGCATTGCGCTTTCAGATAAAAGGGCACTTTTTAATATAAGTTATCATATAAAAAAGCTTTTTTTTACTTTTTGATATACTAGGTGAACACAATGTGCAAGTGTTTTGGATGATATTTAGTTTTAAAATATTGAAAAGGTTTTTTGATGCTTAATTTAAAGAAAAAAAAATGCTAAAGACATTCAGTTATATATTCTGATCAGATTCTTGTGGATAAGTGATTGAAACGAGTAAGTGACGCTTCAAGGACAGGTTTGTGTGAAATTCACACATTAAAAAGTAAGATTCACACAGTAAATCTTCACCTTTCAAAACAATGTTACTTTTAGGAAGCTTTGTTGAAACTTTTAAGGGGCAAGGAGAGTTCATTAAGTAACGGGTCAAAGGTTACATTAAAAGCGGAAGGGTATGGCGCCCACTTAAAAAATCTTGGAGCAAACGCTAGGAAAACCTGTCTCCTTTCTTTTTAAAGTTTCCAAACATATTATAAGAATACTTTTTTAAAATTTCAAAGTCGAAAAATTCCGAAAGAGTGTCGCCAGATTCTCTATAGTACCTAACAAAATGTAGTTTGAAATTGGGTCGAGTAGACTTCAGTTTTGAAATGCTTCAAAATGAGATCATTGAGCCTCTTTCTCTCTCTAACGTGACCAAAGATGGTTTTGCATTTTTTAATAGTTCAGCGTCGAAAAGTTGTCGTTGAGAGCCCTCGATGCTTCTCTGTTCCATTAATTTTACCAAGGGTAGTCTAAAATTGCATTTCTAAAACTTCACATTTCGGAGATTTAAGACTTGTAACCATAGTATCCTTCTTTCAAGGCACATAAAAAATGTGTCAAAGTTAGCTTCATTTTACGCTTAACAATTTTCTTGTTTTTAAACTTAAAAACTTGATTTAAAAACTTAAAGGAAAATAGGAACAAGCGGTAAAAGTCGAACGCGGTAGAATAAGATCCGGCACTGTTTAATTTCACTTTTTTAATTTAGAGGAGGGCCAAAATATTCTTTTGCCGACTGGGTCAAACTCAGCCAGTCTGCCCCTGCACACAGACACAATCACACACGCCTACATACACACACACACACACTCATGATTGCGAAAAACATAATTTGAATTCCAGACGTCAAAATTTAAATTAATTTTTTCTTTTTTTTTGTAGACTAGTGTAACGTGACTGAGTAACGACACATATTACAATCTTTATCACGAGTAACTTGTATGTTGTGAAATATAAATTAGTTTCGTAAAACTTTAATATTTAAATGTTTCTAATTAAATTCGCACACAAACAAAGCTTAGAGGGGAACAAGGATAAATTTTTAATGCCTAATGGACACGTATAGTTTGTTTTTTCCTTTTAGTATGAAGCATTTATATGAAAAAAAAAGAGGAGAAATTTCGTGATGGTAACATTGTTCTATTTCTTAAATACATTTTCACTAAAAAACATAAAGTAACAGAATTGAAAAAAAAAAAAAAAAAAAACCTAAGCACTTTTCACAATGCAAAAAAGGAAAAAATACCTTTCCTGGGTCAGAAAGGACAATAATAAAGTATTGCTGTAGTTTTCGAAAAATTCCAAGAAAATGACTCCACAAACGAGGAAAAGTGTGGCTCAAGTAATTTCAAACCAACTTTCCCAGAAAAATATGCATGTTTCAACACTCAAATTTATGACAGAAAGTTAGATAACAATAAGAAATTCTCTACATAACTTGAGCCACACTTTTCATCATTTGTAGAGTCATTTTCTTGGAATAATTGAAAACTACAGGGATACTTAAATCAAAATTCTTTTCTGACCCAGAAAAGTTATTTTGTCCTTTTGAGTGCATTATGAAAATGCTTAGTATTTTTTTTTTTTTTTCATTCTGTTATTAATATTATTTGCATGTTAAGAATCAATACACTTTTTTCCCATACAGTTAAGCTACTATAAGCTTTCTTTCACGGTAACAACTAACAGTACCAAATTTTGTTGGAACAAGCTAAATATTTTTGCAGCTGTAACCGAAAGCAAAATACTTCTAAATTTGTGGCTTACATTGCAGAACAGATGACTGAACAGCAGAAAATTTCTGGTCGTGAAAGGAAAATTCTAGAGATTTCTTCAAAAACCTCTAGTTTTCTGCAATGCTTACAATGTAATTTTCAGAAATGTTGCACAATTTTTGCAGATTTCTTTCAAATTAGAAGTAAACTTTAACATTTTGCAAATTACACTTGTTCAGCTTAAAACTTGAGCAAAATATCACGTTTTATGTGTCATTTGCAGGAATTTTAGATTACTTCGGATTTGAAGAAATCTGCGGAATTTCTGAAAAATTACATTTTCAGTTACAAGATATTTGCAGAAAGTCTGCAGAAATTTTACAGATTTGAGCAGAAAATATCATTTTTGACTGCCTGCCCCTGCTTCATGCCCTTTAAGCAACCTTGAAGACTGTTGTACTTAAAAATGTTCAATTCAAATTTTCAATGCTCTTCATTGGAAATGAAGCTAAATTTATAATTTATGAATTAATGTTGCAGAACAATTTTGGTCAAATGATTTTACCTCGCAGAACATCACAAAGAATTCTACTTTGGGGCAGATATCCCAGATTTTGTGTTCATGACCTTAATTTTGGACACTATTGTACAAATATTACATAAGAAACACATGTAAATTTAAAGAAGAGAAAAGAAAATGCAAAGGTATTGGTTGTTCAATGATTAAATACAAAGCAGAACTTTAAAAAAAAAGAGCATAAAACACTGTAGTTACCTTTATCTTCCTTGATTGTTAACATAGGAAGTGTATATATCTGTGGATATGATGTCAATGGAGCTTCTACAGCCAAACCTAAAATATCCTTTAAAAAATATTTATTGTTAGAAGCAAGCATGTAGTTTATTTGCACTATGCTATTAATATCATGATTACTAAATCAGATTTTTAAAAAAAGGAAGTAAAATGAAACTTTTAAAAGAAAAAAAAAACATAAAATGTTAAAATTTTATCTTTGGTAAAAACAATGGAAAATTCACAGCAGTTGATACCAATGGCTCAGCATCAACTTTAAAGCATATGAAATGAAAATATGAAAACTTATTTTTACTGAAATATGACAGCTGCTTTTAGATGTAACGATGTAACACATTTTAAAAAATGCATTATTCAAAGTTTTAATCAATTATTCATATAATGTAAAATATTTTATGTAATTAGAAAACTTACTTTGCCTTCTAATTCCATTAATACAGAAACTTTCCCATTTTCAGATGTGAAACCTTGATAACTCATGTTTCGAGCAGCTCTTCGAGTACTAATGAATATATCTCCATTGAATAACTGGAATGCTATGTATTTCATGTCTGGTCTTACCCAGCAATTTGTTTGGCCATACATAGTTTCAGGCCTTAAAGTAGCAGCCACGAGAAAGACAGAAAATCCAGTGAAAGAGCTACAAACAAATTACAAGTTCAGTAATTTTTTTTTTTTTTTTTACATTCAAAAACAAGTCTGTTTCCTTCTAACACCTAAAACAGTATTAAAAAAAAGAAGAAGAAAAGAAGAAAAAAAAAGCAATAAACATACCTAAGTTTTTGAGGAAGAGGTTCTAATATCCTTAATTTAATTAAAGTATATTCTTGTGGACCAACGCCCTGTAATTTGAAATCAAAAATTAATTTTAATATCTGATTTATTTTACATAAGCGACTGTCATTTGTTAAAGCATATATAAAAGTTAAATTACTTCGCCTGAGCTTCGGTCATGGTCCATACATGGCTGGTTGTCTTTTGGAGAAAATATTGTATACCTAAAACGGGAAAAAATAATTATAATCTAATGTTTTTCAAACTAAAATCAACTGTTACAGGCTGAATTACTAGAAAAATAGGACTCTAAAATATATGCTCATTAAATACTTTTATTTACAACTAGCTGTATCCGCACGGCCATGCACGTGCTAAGAATTTAAAGAAAGTCCGTTAATTAAAAAAATCCACTCCCCTCTCCCCTGTTTTTACGCCAAGTTTGCCGCCTATGGCAGTAAGCAATTGCGATTAAAAATCACGGTACATCTAGGACAAAAAGAAAATTCTGTATCCTTTACAAAAAAGGATTCAACTCCCCAGCAGAAAAACAACAAAATTAAAAAAACTCGATACATCTAGGACAAAAAGGAAATCCTGCACCCCGTATGAAAAATTTAACTATAGAAAAGCTATCATCTGAGAAAAGGAAAAAAAAACCTCTAAAATTAAAAATGGGGAGGGGGGGGAATAAGCCTGGTCCCCTGCTGTTATTGATGTGATAATACTTATTCATGTGAAAATTATGTTTAGAAACTTTGTTTTCATTTTATTTCCAAAACTTTTTTTTTTCTCTAACTTTTGAAATTTTTAACCAAGCATAGCCTAAGAGTTCATTGCACAATTTTGGACCTTCAACTTCAAAAGCTTTCCGCGGATGAGTTTTATGAAAATTATGGTAAAACCTTCCAGAGAACATACAATCATTTTGGCTTTTTGATTAAAAAAACTTTCAATTTCTATGTTAATAACTTTATGTTTGAAATACAAACATCTGCCATCCTAGTAAAAAGCTTATAACATTGTGGACAGAAGTGCTATTTTTGTAGTAATATTAAGATATTTTTTTCTACTTAGTTTACTTTTGGTGACAGCCTAGAAAATACTGCACTAGGATCACCAATGTTGCTTCAAATCAAGGATACTAAGAAGGGGTAAAAAACAACTCCCCTTGGTTCATCCCTATTTTGATGTAATTATACATACGTTGATCGTTAATAGCAGCCGGATTCCCGAATTTTCGTGTAGTTCATTGCATAAAACTTAAGAGACTAATCTTAAAATAATAACAGGGAATGAAAAAAGGTTGTAAATTAAAAGAATTCCTTGCTCGTAATTAATAACAACAATTAGCAAAAGTTGTGATCGCGAAAAAGAAATTGTTACATACATTTGCTTTTGCAAAAAGGGAAAAAATTTACAAACAAGAGTATAAATTTAAAATATTAAAAAAACTGTACATTTCCAATTATAAAAATGTGTAAAATATCAATAGAAGACCTTTTAGGAAATAATAGATCTACATGTTGTTCAACAAAAATCAGTGCTTTCATGTTCATAAATTCGGAAGGATTCAAAGGGAGGTGGAGGAAGGCTTATGGGCGACAAGCCAGCTGGCACTGATTCTCTCATTCTCTCTTCATATGTAAAAGAATCTGTTTGGACTTTCATAATGAAATAAGAGATAGTAATAAAAACGACCTTTTTTTCATTTTTAAACTGCTTCAGTGCCTGCTGATGTCTAGCGCTAACAGTAAAAAAGTAATTTGAAACAATCTAGACTTTTTTGGATAATTAGAGACTTTTTTCCGATTCACAACACAATTCCATTCCTATAATTTCATTAATTCGGGACAAGAGGGAAAAGAAGGTCTAGCCTCGATGCAAAAATGATTTTGGAATGGAATAACGATTGAAGCACCCTTTTAGAAACCCAATTATATATTTTTTAGAAGTTGTTAACGCCTCTGCGCGGGCCCCCGAGCGATAAGGAGCAACGCTTGGGGTCTTGGCTCTTGGCTTTGCCAAGCAACCCTAAAGCCCCCATTGTGAGAGGAGCGTGGGAAACCACCCCTCGGCTCGGAGATGCACTTCCAACGTTGTAGCTAGCGGATGCAGCCATAGGGCTCTCGCTCCCAATCCCTTGTAAGGATACATGCGTATCCTAGTCTTACTTTAATGTTATGCTCATACTCTAATTGTAAATAAATTTAATTGTTTGTTGTTTTAACCACGACTCATCAATGCAGTCAACATTCTCAATATACAGTCCACTGCTGGAAAATTAGTTTTTCCCCCTGAAGCCAGGCGGCTTCATTAAGAGCCAAGACCCCAAGCGTTGCTCCTTATCGCTCGGGGGCCCGCGCAGAGGCGTTAACAGAAGTAAAAAGTGAAAATAAAATGGATTTATTTTTTTCTCCATTTACCAGTCTTGGTGATTTAGACAAGATGGAAATCAATCTTGAGGCAGAAGATCAGCGCTGAATTCAATTTCCGTGGGTTTGATTTCAATCTTCTTAAAATTAAATTTTAACGTCAAATAGAAATAGTTCTCTTTTTTAGGATAGATTGCTTTTGTGTGTGTCTTACTTGAATTAGTAGTTTGATTGAATTTCGTACACCAATTATAGAGTATTACAAAGTCACATCCCAATTAGCAACTATCACATTTAGCATGCAAAAGTGGGCTCAAATGTATCCAATTTAACTTGCATTGAAAATACCCTAGTTGCTTCATTAATGTTGGTAATTGTATCAGTGCATTTGACTCATTGGAGCAGGGGGTGAACTTTGATTTGTTTCACCAAGTCGCAGTCCCAGTAAAAGTTTTTGAAAAGCTTCGCTAATCTGACCTCTCACCTTTAAAGAAACATTGAAAAAGACCAGCTTGATGGAGTGTGCTGTCATGTGACTCAGTGACTCATCCTGTGTTTGATTTCAGTTTCTGTCGACTCTTTTAAAGTCATGCCGAGTATTGTAGAACCCACATTTATAATATTAACTTCACGGTGACAAAAATATTGTCAGGCAATTTTTACAGGTTAGAGAGCATAAATAATGTCAGGTTTTTTATTGCTCTCTTCTTTGGAGAAAAATATTGGGCGCTAAGTAAAAGGTTTTGAGGGCACTCCATAATCTTACGGAAACATTCCAACATTGTACTTAGACTACTCTGTTGGACTAGCATGTAACCGTGGATGAAAATACCCGAAGTTCGAGGAACTAAAACGGGTCAGAGCAAGCCCAACAGAAAATTTGTGGAATGATCTGCTCGGGGGGAAAATGGAATTAAAAACACATATTTAACAGTCAAAAACAATTTTCTTCAATAACAATAAATATATCTTAACACTTGTAATACCAACAAGGGTAAACAAGCTACTTTTAAACCCACGAACATTTTGACTGAAAATACCCCCCCCCCCCCCACACACACACACACACAAGAAACAGAACACTTTTCAAAACTACAGTATCGTTCAGTTCCAAAACTTTACAGACAAGTCAAACGCTAGTCCACCTTGAGTCCAATGCCTAAAAATAGAATACTCCTCGTAAAACTTAAAATGAAAGTTCATAACACTCAGGATATTCCTTCCTTAACACTTGGTATATCAAAACGTGAAGGCCTGATTCATCTATATCACGGTTTCCAATCCTGCACCGAATTCAGTCCCGCTGGATTGTAAAGTGTCAATCCTGCGGGATTGACTTCATTTTTCAAAAAATTAAATTTTTATGACAGAGAAAAAATTGTGCTTTTTAGAATGAAGTGCTTTTATTACTTTAGTTAGTCTTCTTGAATTCTGTATAACGATTGTAAAGCACTACAAAGTCAGATCCTAATTAGCAGCTATCGTTTGGTAAGCAAAAGTGTGCCGCTCGTATGGGATGGTACAGGATTTTTACTCTAGGAAATAATGGGCTTGATGAAAACAAGTGCTGTGGTTCCACTGCAATTGGTTTCACTAAAATTAAGAAATGGTGGACAGTTAGAAAAAGATTCGCATTAGCTTCATCACCTTCTGAAAGAAACTAGATTTTTCTTTTCTTATGCTGCGTTTTTGCTCAAGAACTTCAAATTTCGGACAAAAATGATGTCTGTTAGCTATGTGTTTTGCTGTATCCAATTTAACTTGCATTGATAATACCTTTGTTGCTTCATAAACATTGTTCACTGTATCAGTGAATTCGATTCATTACAGCAAGAGGTGAATACTGTTTGACCATACTGCTTCACCATTTCACCAAGTTGCAGTCTCAGTAAAAGTGTTTGGATAACTTTGCTAATTTTACCTCTCACTTTAAAGAGGAATTCAAAAACATGAGCAGCTTCAGAGGCGTGCACAGGGAAGGAGAAGGGACACCTGTTGGCTCGGGCCCGAGGCTGAAGGCCACCGTATATTTTTAAAATGAAATATAGGGGTAAACAATATCAAGGGGGTCCCACAAAAGTTATTTCTGATGGGCCCCAAAATTTCTGTGCATGCCTCTGAGCAGCTTAACTTACAGCACTGTCATGAGAGTCATCCAGTGTTTTGTACAAGTTTCTGTCATGGCGAATACATAAATAATTTCAGATTTCTCAATGCTTTCTTGTTTGGATTGCACTTTTTTTAACTTTTAGATTTTGAGTGTATTACTAAAGCTTACAGAAATGCTCCAACATTGCATTCAGGCTACTCAGCGGGTCTAGAATATGTAATATACTTTCTAAATGTTTTTAAGCGTAATTTACTGGATTTTGAATTTTAGTGATGGTTTCTAAAATGCTTATAAGTTTTACACATTTCTCAATTGATGAACGAATGAAAATTGAAACTTCAAATGAGAATACCAATTCATTCTCAGAAAAATATACTCTATTTTTATTGTGTTCTGAAACGTTGAATCCATTGTTGGTCATATGAGACACAGTTTTACTTTCTCTTCTTGCAGATATATGAGGAAGAAGATTCAAACTTCAGATGATGCTTGTGAAAATAATCGTTTTAAGAGCAGCAAAAGCTAGAAAACACTTCAATGGAAAAAAATTTGAGGATTGGAAATCCCTCGGGATTGCGAACAAAATCCCTCGGGGTCATTACTGCTAAAAATCCCTGCAGGATTCAGGATCCGGGTTTCGGGATTGGAAACCATAATCTATATTATCCTATGTGAAAGTTGATTGCATCCCGTACCACTTGTGGCCAGCTGCCATGCTGGACCTCCCATAGACTTGACCTCTCAGACACCAAGAACGGCCACATCCGGTGAAGAACCCTTACACTAGGACATCCAGTCCAGCCAGACTTCAGAACACCTTTTAATCCAATTCAGCATGAGCATTCAATGCTCTTGAGAAGCCTATATCCAACAACATCAACTTCATGGAACAAAACTCTCCAATATTTCACTCTTTTATTTTCTTCACCATCAAACAATCTCAAGGCGACCAATGGAACCTGGCCGCTCCTTTCGCCGGGCACATCGAACTTATTTCCTACACCTTTTATGAAATTGAAGTCCACTTGACGACGTGGAACTGACAAACAGGAGCACACCGCTCCCAGCAACACACCGAACTGCAGTAACGGCAACATCAAAACTAATAAGATAAGGGTAAGAGATTGATTGATTGGGTGCACTCGCATACGTACATTTCTCAATCCCACGACATGATGATGAGACGTTTATTGAATCACATGTATAAATTATCACTGTAAAACAATAACACAGTTTATGTATTCTAACTGTTAAACCTTTTAAAATGGTTGTTCACATGCATTCAGCAAAAAGTTATTCAACTTAGTAATAGTGATGTCACATCATCGTGCCGTGTAAACAAATTCACAAATCTCTTAGAGTTTCTACTTTGGGGAATGGTTGGCTCGCCGGTTAGATAACGGGGTAATTTTCAATGTTTGTTATAGCAATGAAGCAAGTTACTAAAACTTTCTTAAACCTTTGGAAATTGTCTTCAAGAACCAAAATTTCATATTTTTGACAACATACTCCAACAGGTTTTGCGATCTGCAATGCACTTTCTCAATTTTTTCTTAAGTGGTTTTAAATTTTAGTAATATTTTTGAAAAGGTTTATAACTTTTAAGTATTTTCTCAACTGTTGAATGTATGAAAACTGAAATTTTGAATGAGAATACCAATTCATTCTCAGAAAAATACCTTATTTTTATTGTGTTCTTAAATGGTTAGTCCATCGTTCATCATATGAGATACTAAGATTTCCTTGCTCTTCTTGCATATAAACAAGGAAGATGATTCAAACTTTAGATGATGCTAGTGGAAATAGTCATTTTATGAACGCCAAAAGTGGGAAAACGTTTGCATGGAAAATGTTTGTGGGATTGGAAAGTTTGCTGGATTTTGCGCTCAATTGCGCAGGATTAATCCTGCTAATTAACATGCAAGACACCCCGAATTCGGGATAAGGATTGGAAATTCTATCTTGCACTCATGTTTACAGTTCACAAAAGTTTTTAAGCACCTAGATGCAAATAAAACGCTGCATAAATATGGCCAAAAAAAAAATTAAGCCATCCTTACTGAAAGATAGACAATCAGAAGTTTAGCCATCGTTAATTGCATGAACCTTTCTGCACAAAATCAAGCTAATTTTATGTGCAATTGAGCATGCATTCGCAATTATAATTTTAAACCCATAATACCTTTTACCAAATTGTATTTTTCCTCTCTCTTTCAATCTCAGAAACTGCCATCGAACAAAAGAATCATAATAAGGATTACGATCTGTAGTGAGGAAAGTTCTTCGCCAGTCAACCTAGGGGTAAAGAATGTATCATGAGCATTTAAAAACATTTTTCTAACTAGCATAGTACACAAAAAACATGGTTTACAGAAAAAAAGCTTAATCTCTAATTCTGATTTAAAATCGATATGAAAAGATGCATGCACATTGACATATATAAGCATTACATATGAAGTTCCTGTTATGAATTATCTATGAAGAACAATTTTTTAAAATAATCGTCAATTTTAAACAAATTCTTGAATTTAAACAATTCATTTGTATAGATAAACTACATCTTCATACATAAAAATCTTCTGTGTGGACGTTTGTCACCATAAGGCTTTTAAATGGCTGGACCGATTTTGATCAAATTTTTTGTGTGTAATTAAGTTGTTTCAAGCATGGTTTCGAAGCGCGATGGATCGAATCAGAAAGGTTTTTGTTAATTAATTAATTAATTTAAACATTGGATGGTTACATCTCCCAAATGACTAATATTTATTTTAACCTATTGTTGAGTGAGAACTTAAATAAATATTTAACCCATTGCCAAAGGATTATAAGAAAGCCAGCTCTGCTTTTTGTAATGAAATTTCCTACTGTGATATGTCAATTGAGAATAGATAAAATGTAGAGAGAGAGAGTGAAGCCTTCATTTCTTGAAAGCAACGATTTTAAGTCCAGTGATATATTTTAAAATAAAGTACTGGAAAGTTCACTCAAAACGCGTGTTCTGTCATCGCAGTTGAACCATGTGACTGGATCGGTGCTTTAGTTTTTCGTAACCAAGTGATCAGAAAGTACCGCATCTAGGAACATTTGTTTCTCGGTTGAAATCCATCTGAGTTTTGGCACCAATTCGTGACCAATGTCACGAATACTTTGAGTATTATCTAACTAATCAGTACATTATTAAAGGAAAAGATTATAGAATTTAAAGAAGAAACAAATTTTATTTTCGTCCAGATAAATTACAACAGTATAGTTCTGTACACAAAAGATCAGTGCAATGGAAGATCTTTATCTTTGGGTGGAAAAAATAAATTGGGCAATATATGAAGTTTTAAAAGTTTTTTCGTTCAAAAAATCGGACCGCTAATCTGTCGAAGTTAGCTTTGCTCACTGATCGGCTGGATTACAGTAACGTGGTGGCTTGGCGACTTTGGCTATAAACAAAAAAGAGTTGCGCAATCATTTGTTTACATTCTAAAGATTCTGTTTATGTAATTTATTGTATTTTTTGTTCATTTGGCGAAATATATCAAATTGCAAAGAATTGTTTTTCGTTTTTGAAAAGTTTTTAGTCTTTTTAGTTGAAGAATGTTTTTATTTTACATCTGGAGGGGAGGGGGGAGGAATGAGGGATTTTCGTTTATTCAGAGACTGTTTTACTTTTATCATTTTTTGAAACGATATCCTTTCGATTGTTTTATTCTTTTTCATATGGGGGATGTTGCAGCGGGATTTCCCGTTTGTTCTAGATGGGTAGTTAGTTTTTTAAACTTAATATCTGAGGAAGCTTTTTATCCTCTGAGAATGGCTGAAGGAACAAACCATCAAGTACGGGAGAAAAAAGTTAATAAAATAAATGCTCAGTGGGCATTAGATAAATCAAGTTGTAATAAATATACGCATTCTGACACCAAGCAGCTTGAAACATTTCCTTTTTACTTATTTTTTTCAACAAAACAGTTCAAACACTTGATAGTTTATTGAAATTTTTTAATTTTTCAATTAACAAAGTTTGAACAGAACAGCGTCTGTCCGGTCCTCTAGTTCTTTAAATATAATGTGGCACCACACTTAGGAATGGTTCCCTTACTTCATAATTTACGCAAGGGCTCTTGCGCCATAAAAATCAAACCAACCAACCAACCAATAATGTCAGTATGACCAAGAAAATCACATTTGCTTTAAATATGCCATACACACTGCCTAACACATTAAATCAAATCCTAACACATAAAATCTAGATTTGAACCAAAATACATTTAAGTGGGGGGAAAAAAGGCTAACTTTTGAGACAAACTCATAAAAATAGCATAAATGTTGAAGAAGAAAAAAAAGACTCTCTTCAAATTCATTAATGTAGTTCTCTATTTACAAAAAAACTAAAATATCTGAAACTTTTAAGCAATAAAATAAGTTACAACAAAAATCTTTGTCAATTCATACTTTAATTCCCATAGCTTTCAAATCTTTAACAGTATGAGGAGGGAAATACTGTAGCCAATGATCAGCATCAGCAAATTTCTTGATTTCTTCATTGGAAAGACCTAATGATTCCATTATTCTCCACTGGTACATTGCACCTCCAGTTTTTGCAACCAGCTTACTCTAAAACAAGAGAACAACAATATTTGGTATAAGATTTTGTAAAATTAAATTTATACAGCAGTCAATAGAGAATTCAAAGTTATTGTGAAAGGGGAAAAATAAGCTAAACACATTTTTAGCTCACTTTTAAAAATTAAAGCTATACAGGTATCTGTTGTATAACACCGCTTATTCGTAAAGTGTAGTATCGAAATCGTGTTATACGAGACTATTTTATAAATAGTTTTTTACTTATTTTTGAAACTAATTAATCATGTACATATTATAAATCATGTTAGTATGTAAGTATATCGTGTTGTATCTAAACATGTGCAAACTGTGTAACACGAGACTTTGAAATAGTGTGAATCAAGGAATGTGTACCGTGTTATATCGAAACCAAGTCTTAAGGTACAAATTTTATAATAGCCGAAATTTCAGCCCAATAGAACATACAAATGAAAACCGGAAACCAGAATATACAACAGCCGATTGATCTAAAATAAGAGTAGTAAAAAAGGAGACAGCTTAATTATTTTACATACCACAAACTAAAACTGTTACACACAACAAGAAAAAACTTTATCTTTTTTTCTTTACTGAAAAGAAATACAATATAAAATAAAATAAATAAAATGATTCTATTTATTTCATACTTTGTGTCAACTTCATTTTTTATCTATCTTTTGCCAAATTTTGCTTCTGTTTAATCCTAATGTTATTTTCTTACAATTCATTTGAAACAAAATGATTTTCATCTTTTAGTTTTTAGAACACTGATGAGAAAAACAAAGTATTTAAAGGTTAAAATCTAGTGTTATACGGTGAAACCAAACTTTCGAGCCGGAGACAGACACTTTTTGGATAAGTTTTATAATTACAAAGTAAAAACTTATTCGAGTTATCATTCATTTTGAACAGTGTATTGAACAAAAATTAAATTCCATCTTTTTAAATTCGTGTTACATCAAAACCATGAAGTATTAAATTCAAGTTTTGTACAATGTAATATCGAAACCATGTTATAACAATCACAAATTTGGTACTGTGTAATATCGAAACCATGTTGTGGAAGTACGGTGTTATATGAGGGACACGTGTAATTGTATTAAAATAAATTTTAAGTGAATAACTCTTAAATACAAACAATGTAAGAAGCATTTTCTGAAAATCTAAATGGTCATCAATATCATATCAGTTACTGCGAAGAAAGTAATGCCACGTTAGAATCAATAAGTTTTCACAAGTTTGAAATAAATTAATTAATATTTGGATAGACTTAATATTGGGACAACATTTAAGTATCAATTAATGAAAATGAAACAATGAACTACAGGGGTTACACATGGCTGTGCAGTGCACTGGATTTTGAAGGCCCATTACTGGAACATAAGCTCATGTTAAAAATAGCAGAGTTTTTAAAATACAAATGCAACTATTTCTGAAACATCAAAATTCATTCAAAAATAGTATCAGAAATGTTCAGCCCTCAAAAGCTTTTCTATGCTTTTATTGTTGTGTTCATTCCAGAAATTTTAGTTAACCAAAAATCAACAATTGAGCTTTTAAAAGGATAGGCTGGTGCTTTTATCCTATTGTGCAATATAAGACTTCAAATTTGGCAATAACAGGACATGCGCAGTTAAGTACAATGTTGGAGGGTCGGCTAACATGAGTGACAAAATTTTCGAAAATTCATTCTAAACAAGTCTATCTGGATGCATTCTAGAATTTAATTCAAATCGCTTAACTAAAGGCTAAAACAATAAGTAGTGACACTTCGTTATACAGTTTTGCAGTGTCAGATTGTTAACATTAATTACATTAAAATCATTGCGGAAAAGATAAATTTTCGATATAATTGATGTAGTGGTAATCTATATATATAAAAATGAATGTTTGTCTGTATGTCATCCATGAACTCAAAAACTACCCGGCAGATTTGGCTGAAACTTTCACCGTTTGTTATTTTTGGTACTGGGAATGTTTATAGACCAGTTCGAAAAAAATCCGATCCATAGTTCCTTTCTTATTCCAATTTAAATCACAATCCATTGGATAAATACGAATAAAATTATCGGCTGCAGAAATTAATTCGCGCGAAAGATCTCATTGATAAGAAGTTAGCTGTTGCCATTTTTCTTGAGTTTGAACAAATAAATTCTTTCTTTATTGTTTTATGGCTTTTCATGCAACGGGGGGATTTAAAACTTTTTCTATTTGATATTTTTAGCGATTGATTGATCTTGCAAACTGCGTGAGTACAAAATTTGAGTATAGTCACGGCTTCACTTGATACTTGGACCAATTATTATGAAAATTGCTATATATATGTATTTTTCCCATGGAGAAGGTGCATAATATGCTCATTGAAGCCACTTGCCACCAGGTGGCACTGCAGAGTAGTAACTTCTGTCCCGTTCAACCGATTGTCATGAAAATCAGTATAATGATGTATTTTTTTGTTGGCGTAGCAACGCGCTTCGGGTACAGCTAGTTATTTTTAAAAATCATGTGTAATAGAGCTACAAAACTTTTTATTTACATTTGTTTTAATTAAAAGCAACAATGTTGAATATTTTAATCTAATCATATAACTGGTGAACCAGTTGGTTGCCATTGGCGGTATAATATGGAATAAAATGAACGATTGAAATGTAAATAGCATGTTTTGATAAGGGAAAGGGTTCTGGGTTACATGGGGCCCCACTAAAGTTAGCTACGCAACAGTTTGCTTTTAGCGTGAAACAATGTTCACACTTGAAAATTAATAAAAACATTTTTAAAAAAGCTATGAAATCCTGTTATTTCATTCAAAACGTTTTAACACTATACTTTTCTTATATACATATTTGAATACAAACATTAATTACTTTTTTGCTTTTACTTTTATCAGCAGGCATTTTAATTTCTTCATCTTTATCAACACTTTCATTTCCAGTATCTTCAGGAAAATTTGGAGGAAATCCAAATGTTTCCATTTCATACTTCAATTTATCAGCACAAGCCTGCAAGAAATTTTTAATACAGATATTCAAGAGAAAAAAATACTCTTAAAATACAGAACATAAATTAGGGATTCTATACTACAGATATTTTATTTCCAGTAATTATAGAAAATATCCAACGAATAAATGTGACTCAACGAATAAATGTGACTCAATGAATGCTTTTATGCTTCAATTAAGTCTTCATTTTTCATTTCCAGTATATTCCTTAAATTAAAAATTCTTAAACCAACTTGTAAATTTAGGATACTTTACATTAATGGCTCTAAAATTAACAGAATAAAATTAGCTGTTATAAAATCAATATTTTAATCAATTACATAGTTACGTCCTCACAGTTTCATAACATCATGCATTTTAAATAATGTTGTTATAATAAAAGAGAGAAAAATGTATAAAAAGCATTTCTGCCCATTATCCAATTTTACAACAAATTAGGATGTCAATTAGTTTCTAGTTTTTTTTTTAAAAAATATGTTTTACAAATTGGAGGAATTTTCTCGTTTAAAACTCAATTAAGTTAAAATAAGTAACATTTTATGCTTATAATTTTGTTTCAAAAAATCCTAGCAAGGCAACCTCATTTGCTGGTTTTTCGCTTAATTTTCAGTTAGTCAGTTAATTTTCAGTCGCTTAATTAACAGTTCAAAAAAAAAAAAACGTAATTTATTATTTATTATTAACGTATTAATTATTTTATACAGAAAATTTGAATCTAATATAAATTCTGACTTTACAGGCAAATTTTCCTTACTTTCAATTTTAATACAAACTACTTTTGACACAGAAAATATTTTTATTTATTTTTTTAAATGAAATTTTTTAATTCCAATATTTTAAGGTTTTTTTTTTTTTTTTTTTTTTTTTTTTTTTTTTTTTTTTTTTGCCCAGTTTAAAGATTTTTTAACATTAGCACTTTATGGGAAAAATCCACACCCATTTAAAATTAAAGAATATATATAAGTTAATTTTCTGTACGGAAAATATCATTTTTCGCACAGCAGCACAATTTCATGCTCATAAAATTCCTGAAGAAGAATTTAATTCAAAAATGCACAGAATAAAACAGTTAAAATAAAAATACTGACTTACAGACTAAACCAACAAAATCAAAGTAATAAACATTTTACCTTTATAGGCATCCCAGTTACATGTAATCCAAATGGAAAAAGACACTTTTTTCCTTGCATTCTTTGATAACCAACAGCAAACTGAAATTAATAGAATTATCAATCAAATCAAATAATTTTAATATAGCATACAAATGGACTATGATCTTAAATTGAAAAATAGCATTAAATATAACAGTAAGTGTACTTAATTATAAGAAAAAGTGTCAGGAAACAACATTTTAGATTTATTTAGAATAGCATTTATTTTTGCAGTTTCACTGTTCTAACACTATTTCAAACAAGTTGTTAAAATTTGATTAAACAGTCATCCAAAGTTTTAAGAACTGTTGTCCTCAGTCAAGTAAAAAAATTTCCGGGACTAACGTTGAGTACCTTGAATTTTTGAGCACTAATTCTAATGATAATCGTCCTAATTCTAATGAAAATTTATAGGTAATTTGATGATATTTTGGGACCCTAGCCTTTATTCTAACAACACTTTCAGCTATATTTATCCTTATTCATTCGGGTATTGGAATTTTCAGGGGAGTGTTAACTTTATTTATGAAGCTTTTCTATTTGAATGAGAATTTTTAGTGACAAATGTCAAAAAATTAACGGGGATTTTTCGGATCTAACGTCACTATTCTGACAGGAAATTTTGCATTTTTTTTTTTTTTTTTTTTAAGTCTGATATTTGAACAAATGTCACTTGACTCGATTTTCATTTTTGAGGTAGACTGTACAAAGCTGGGCGACTCGGCAAGTTTGTAATAAAAAAGAAATTTTCAGTATGTTTCTCGTTGAAAAAAATTCAGATTTCAGAATGTATTATTTCACATACTGTAAATTGGGTTTATATATATATATAGTTTTTAGAGCAAAAAACACATAATTTATTTGCCAACAAAACACAATTAGAGGGAAGCAAAAGCACAGAAAGAGGGAATCAAGGAGTAGAAAATCCCAGAACCAGGATTTTAAGTAATATTTCTAATTCCAGAAAGTTAACATCCATAAAAGGACTTATGACCCTTGAAAAAAATTCTGGTTGCATTAGTGACAGAAACTTTTTTGCATCTATTTAAAGCAAAAACAACAAAAGTATGGATTGATCAATGACCTTGCTTCCTGAATTTTAACTGCTTCAAATAACTCTAAATTGGTGATTTTGTTACAAAGATTACAAAGGAAGGATAGAAACGTTTGAATGGGCAGAATTTGAAACATTATTGAACAGAGGCTTTGATCAAGCATGACAGCTTGCAGAGCCTATGAGAGTGTCTCAAAAAGCAATTTTAATATACCTCAAAGGAATAATTTGCTCAACTGGAAAATTAAAATTTTAATTCCCAGTGGCCAGCAAAAACTATTACACACTATTTTACTACCAGTAGCAATTTATATCTATGGCCTTTTTTTTAAAATAAAAATCATAATACAATCTGAAGGCACTCTGCTAAAAAGGTAGGGTAGAGAGAAAAGAAATGATACATAAGGTCAGTATTTCGTAACGTGCATGTTGATGACAAAGGTGAAAGGAATCACGGCTGTTCTTAGTTGCTGAAATAGAAAACAAAGCAACTGAAAAATAACTTATTACAAAAGAAAAAATTATTCATGGCCAGTCGGGTATTTTAGCAGAGAGGTATCTTAAGCAGTTTATTTAATTGTGAAAGTATGCAGTTTAAAAGCCTGGTAACGAGAGCTGAATGACCATTTTCAGGTCTAAAGGGGATGGTCCAAAAACAAGGGCATTGGGTGCCATTAATTGTTTTTTATGAAATCGCCCCTCCCTTGAAAAAATTCTGGCTACATTCTTGCATAAGCATTGCACAGCTAACTAACAAGACTTATGCCACTGAAATATACCATTATATGAGTCATTCTCCAGAAAACGTAACTTTTGAGCGCAAATATTCTCTTAAGCCCTAAACTACTTTTGGGGGATTCATATTTCAAAAAATTCATCCCAAGTCTCTATTTGTGCCTAAATATTGCACTCATGATCGTCCCCTCAGATAATGACCCCCTCTAAAACCAGAAGCTGGATCTGCCCTTGCCCTATTCAAATACTATACTGACAACTCTTGCTGTGAACACAACTGGTTCAGATTGCTCTTCATCAAAATTATAGTCTCCATCCTGCTTGTTTATTTCAGGAAAAATTTTAGCTAAATCATCCTTATTTTGTCCTTTATCAACTACTTCTCTTCACTAATCCTTCTGATCTGAATCAAATCAGATCCACGAGTTCATTTGTCCTCATAATCTCGAAAACAATATCAGTTTTTTTCTTTGTTTTAAGTCAACACAACTAAGTTGTGCTACAGTCTTGCAATTTAAAAATGTTTTGGTAAAAATAGTGTGCACTGACTCCAAGTACAAATCAATAAACTGTTAGAAAGAATAGTTAAAATAACTTCAAAAAGCCAAGCGACAAATTCTGTTAATAAAATTTAATTCTTTAGTTATGAGAGTAAATATATAATTACCTCACATTTTGACAAAGAAAATGTATGTCCTAAATGCAATCGGCCATTCATGTAAGGATACGGAAACGTAACAAAGAATTTTTCAACACCATGTACATCTTCTGGTACATCTTCTTCAAAAATATTTTCTTTTTCCCATTTCTCCTGCACTTTCTTTTCAATGTCTAATAATGTGTTAACTTTATAGGTCCCTTTTCTTTCTCCAGACATTCTGAAAAAAAATAAAGAATTAACTTAAAGTTAGTACAGATAGTACTTTTAAATTAATTATGAACACGCTAATTAGATGCAAAATCTCATGATTTTTTCTCTTTAACTTTGAAGTAAAAATGCATGCATTAAAAAGACAAAAGATAATTTTTATCCCATGACCAAAGAAAAATCAAAAAATATGCACTTTAATGGTTATCATTTATTTTATCAATTGTAATTATGTATAGAAAACACTAGCTTACCTATGCAAAGCATTTGTATGGGACATAGACGGAAATACTGGACTCAAGTATTTATGCATTAATTGAGACTAGTGTTTGCCCAGTGGTCGAAATTCGACCATATTCATAAATGAATATTTGAGAAAGCTTGTATGAATTTAACTATTTGCAACATTTTTTTTACTACTCTTACTCATGTTTACCGCACATCTGGAAACATACAGTTTTTATGTGTACACACAATACCAAACAGTAATAATTTATTTGAATTTTGCTTTTTGTCTCTTAATCTCAAAATAAATGGATCAAAGGGGATATTTCGGCAATGGGGTCGTTTCCAAAATTTTAAAAGTATTCTTTTCTGAAAGAGCATGGTTAAAACATGGGTTTTAACCCCTTTTTAAATAATTTGATAAATATTAATATTTTTTGACACTTATTTTTATCGGTGCGCAGATTGAAATTCATTTTCGACGCTTCTGCTCCTGGCATCAAAAGCGATGTTGGCCTAGCGCCCCTTAAATTAACAAGTTTTAACTAGTTTATCTCACCACTTATCTCATGATAGTATCAGTCAACTGCCTAATCCTAGTATGGGAGAAATTTTTCAACAATGTTTTTCTACCTTCTAATGCGGATGCCTGAAGATGTATCTCGCACGTACAGTCGTCGATCTATGACGTCACGATCTTGACGTAATCGGCGAAGCATCGTAACTGATCGGCACGTGCCCGATGCTCATTGGCCAGGTGCTATGCTGGCGTGTATCAGAAGGGGATTTGGCGTCCGCATGTTAATGAGTTGACTTAGGATATAAGGAAAGGTTTCGAGTAGGAAATTGACTTCTTCAGCGTTTTTCTCTCTGGCTAGTTGACTCGAGCACTCGTTTGCTTTTAAGCAACGATGCGGGTTTAATTTTAATAGATAGTTAATAGATTGATATAGCTCAGTTCTAGTTTGTGTTATTTTCAAATGTTTTTGATAATTTTAAACTAACTTTACTAAATTACCAAATAAATTTGGTTTTTATTTTAAGTTGTCTTCAACTATTTTTTAATCAACCATTTCTAGTCATATATTTAATTAGGTTATCACATTTGGAGGTTATTAGTCTTGAGCATTCTCCTGCTCATTAGAAATACCATTCTCTTATGCCATTAGCACACATCGCAAATTTTCATAACTTGGAAACGCGGTTGACAGCAAAGCCTAAACATTTAGAGCGGCAATGGAGTAGCACGCCAAAGTACGTCACTTGTAATGTCATAAAGACCACGCCTTACTTCCAAAATTGCACATTTAACAAATTTTATAAAAAATAACTGTTGGGAAAACAAAAGATTTTTCTGCCTCCACTTTATTTATTTTTTTGCTTATTCCATTAATTTCAGTGACTAAAAGTAGTACTTTTGACTGAAGGAAACAATCCCATAGAAAAATTGGTATGGTCGTCAAATTCTTGGCTTGAATAATTTTATTTTGGATACCAAGTTGCTTTGTGTGCTATGCAAATAGACATTTCCCTACTCTTTGTTTACGTATGCAAAGGAAAAACATTTTTCGACAGAAAATTTCACGCAATGGATAAAAATCCCCAATTATCCAATTTTCGAAATCTTCCCGTATGAAATGAAGCATCAAAACTCAGTTTATACGTAAAACTTCTGGGTGAACAATATTACTTATGAAACATCTATTATTATTGAGTAAGTTGCTTCTTCATCATTAGAAATATAAATTTCCAAGTAACAAATGAACGAATACGCGTGGCAACATATAACCGCCCATTCGAAAACACTGGACGTCGCAATAACACCACAATTTTTAAAGAAGGTCCTTATTGTGATTTGTTTATGATTAAGGGCGGGGCATAACTGATGTCACACTTTTCAACATTTTCGACCCTCTCCCACTTTGTCACAAAATTTCGCACTTCACCATACCCCCTCTTCCCTTTGTCACACGTCAAGTTGTTTTTCATAAATGTTCCTATTGAAAAAAGGCTTATTCTCCCCATTGTATGTCCCTCTTGTCATTTCTTTGCTCTCCATTGTCACAAACTGTTACTATTCGTAAACTGTTACTATTTGTTGGTTACTATTCGTAACCAACCTTCTAAGGTTGGGGTTCGTTGAACCCCATCCTTAGAAGGGCTTCATTTATGGAGAGCCCTTTCTTTATGTAAACCGTATTATGCAATATATATTTTCCTACTCTTTGTTCATGTATGCAAAGAAAAAATATTTCTCTCGCTGCAATTGGTGCCAAACATTTGACGCCGATGGATGAAGAGCGCCAATTTCCCAATTGTCGAAATCTTCACTAATGAAATGATGCTGCAAAACTCAGATTATACGTTAAACTTCTGCATGAACACATTTTTTTTTAAAGTTTAATATTATTGAGTAAGTAATATTTGACCTCTGCCATTAGAAATATAAAATTTCAAACAGTCAAATGAACGAATCCTAGTTGCTACATTAAAAATTGTCCATTCAAAAACACTGGACGTCGCAATAACAGTGCAATTTTATTTAAAAAAAAAAAAATCATCTTTGTGATTTGTTTACTGTTTAGGGAATAACTGGCTAATGCACTTTTCAAAATTTTTTATCTTTCTCCCCTTTGTCACAAAGTACCACACTTCATCACACCCCGTCTTCCCTTTGCCACATGTCACACTTTTTCATAAACGTTCTTATCAAAAAAGGCTTGATGTCACATTCTCCATATTGTATGTCCCTCTTGTCATTTATTTCCTCCTCTTGTCACGAATGGTTACAATTTAATAAACCCCACCTTAAAGAGGAACTTCATTCGCAGTCAGCTTCTTGCAAATAGACATTTCTCTCCTCTTTTTAAACGAATGCAAGAGAAAAATATTTCTTGCGCTGGCATTGGTGCCAAAAATTTGGCACCAATGGATAAAGTTCGCCAATTTCGTAATTATGGTTGTCTCCTTGAAATGATCTCGCAAAACTCATTTAATATGTAAAACTTCTGTACAAACAATATTCTTTGTGAAAGTACGCATGACCTGTCATTAGAAATACAAATTTTCCAACAGTCAAATGAACGAACTCTACTCGCTGCAAAATATAATTGTCCAAGCGAAAGTAATAATACGCCAATTTTATCGAAAGTTTCACCGGGACATCTGTTTGTGGTAATAGCAAATGCAGATATTATTGGGAGCTGTGTGTTTTTTTTTATATATTTATGTATTTTATTTTATTATTATTTTTTTTTATGAAGCTGATTTTATTGAAACTGAAAGTCCTCCCTCGCTCCGGAAAATGATTTACTTTAATAATAAAACCACGAAAGCACAATCAAAAGGAAAATATTTTTAATGCACGTAGTTACTCAAAGCCTCAATAATAAAAACAAATGCAATAATTTAATTTCTTTGCGCTCAAGCGAGAAATAGCAACACATAATATTATCCAGCAATTTCTTCACGCTAACTAAGTCACGTGAAAAATCAAATAAAAATGAATTTTCGCTAACTTATTATTGCTTCTAGCTCATTTTCTAGTCATCGTAGTGAATTTCAGTTTTTGAGCCGTAAACAGGGGTAGACGTTTTTAGAAGTATTTTTTACAATCTTTCCAACCATACCAAACTCGAAGCACTAAAATGCATTTTTCGTGTAGAAAAAGCGGTTTAAAAAATGAATTAAAACTTAATGTTTCACGCTTCCAACAATGAGTTTCAACAATGGAAAAGAGATAAAATTAAAATTTTTGAGTTTCGCTAACTAAAAAACGCTTATAACTTTTTTCCTAGTGGATTTAGGTTATTGGACCTTGGGCGCCCTGACATTTTTTTCGTTAGGGGTGTTTCTTAAAGACCTTTCCAACCATATCAAAATCGAAAAAATTGGACCATCCGGTCACGTAGAAAGAGCCATTTAGGACGAAAATGCATTTTTTAATAATATTTCCGTTAATTATCGTTCGATTTTAAAAAATTTTATTGATCGGCAATAACTACCGAACAAAAAAAGAATGAAGGAAATCGATTCACAAATAGAGGAGAAATTGGTACCGAAAGAAAACGGCTTGCCTATTAATATATAAAGATTTGACTCAAAAAGTCATGAAATTTCATAGTTCTGTTTGCTTAATTGGAAATTGTGAAAATAATTGTGAAATGATCATAACAGGGTTCATACATTTGTGGTTAAAATAAATTCCCTGACGTTTCCAGGTTGTTTTCCAGGTTACTTCCTTCATTCAAAATTAAGTTTAAAAAGCAATATTTTTAAAATAATTAAAATTGTTTAAAGTAGCAATGCAGAAGAACTGAAACTTTTCCTCTTGGATTTAAAAAAAAAATCTTAGATTTAAAAAAATTGAAAAAAAAAATTTTTTTTTAAGTTTTTTTTTTTGGCATCTGTTTTTGGTTTACAATTCTTCTTTTTATTTTCTTATAAGTATATAGCACAAAAATATTTAGCAAAATACAAAGCTATTTTTCAATATAAATATGATTAACTTGTTGCATTCTTCGGCAATCGGCATACCATATATGCGAAATAACAAAAATCAACATCCGCCAATCATAGGCCAATGCCAAAAATCTTTTTTTTTCTTTTGCATATTAAAGGATGCCCACATTAAAAAATTTTTCCTCTAGAAAATTAATTTTTAAAAATTCATAATTTGTTGCACATTTTATGTTACTTTCAATAGTTTACATTGAGATAAACATCCAATTCTGTTTTTGGAAGTTTACGTCAACTTCCATCGTACAAATGACCAAATATGGCGACTAAGTGAAAAAATTAAGATAATAAGTAGATTTTTGAATTTGTAGCATAAAAGTAGAGTTATAAAAAATTAATAATTCTCAAAAAACTATAATTATAAAATAAAATAGTTGGTTTTTAGCACATAAGCATCTAAATCAATTAGAATAAAAAATTGTTCTGAAGATTAAATTTTGCATTTTTCCAGAAAATAATTATGAATTATCCGGGGGGAAAAAAGCACATTTAGTGTTCTGTTTTCAATAGCTTGCATTGTAATAAACATCCAATGTCGTTTTGGGAACTTAGGCACTTAAAAAGTCATGTGTACTTCCATCTTGGGAATGACCAAATATGACGGCTATTCCCAAAAAAATAAGAGATTTTTTTTTTTTTTGAATTTGTAGCATGAAAACAATTTTTTTTTAAAAAACATCTTCATGAAACTACAATTCAGTTTAAAAGTTTTTAGTACGTTTGCGTCCAAGGCAATATGGGTAAGATTAAGTTTTTAGAACAAAATTTTTCATTTCTCGAGAAAATTATTTAAAATATTAATAATAAAATATGCTTCCTATACTTTGCATGTGCCAGACAAATGTTTTTCCTATTTCCTTTAAAGTAGCGATCATCTGACTTACGTAAGTCTGGCTGTGAGGTTCAGATTTGTAACATTGACCTGTCAAATTAATATTGGAACAGCTAGGGAGGATTTTAGCAACATTAAAAACAAAAAAGACTTTCTAAAAAAGTCCTGGCCAATACAAATAATATATAAACATTGTTCAAATTTTTATTCTTCATTTTAAGTTTTCCTTTTCACTAGAGTAACTTTAAAATATTAACATGTAGAAAATAAAACATTTAAATGTATCTGCTTGCATCACGTAGTCGAGTCCCAACTTACGCGTGGGATGCGTTCCAATACCCCTCGTGTAAGTTGAAATTTCGCGTTGTGGAAAAGGGTATGTGTAAAAACTTTAATAAACATAACTAATCATTTTCGACACTTGTAAACACCACCTCAAACAGTTAAAAACCATTTCTTAACTATGCATTGCTGTTCCTTACATAAAAAACTGAATTTTTATTTGCATTTTTTAAAAAATCAGGTTATTCCTATGATGCACTAAATCAATGATCAATGGGAAAGAAAGACATAAAATAAACCAGTTTGGTGCATACAGTCTGTAGTAAAAAAAACAGTTGCACTATAGTTATACTGTACAATAGATCCATTAATGATATTTGTAACTTTAAAAAAAGTGAAAATGATGATTATTTATGCTGCGTGATCAAACTGTTATTCTAATACATTTTTAAATACAGTTGCTTCACTAGTTCTATTATAACGTTTCCATCTATGGCAATACTCCTCTTCCTGGTTTCTTTATTTTACAATCAAGAGCAACTTCCATTTTCATAATTTTTGCATTTTGCTTAGATACTATTACTCAATTAACTTTCATGGATTTCCTTTTTATGACTTTTTATTGTATGTACGGAAGATTCACTCATACTTAATTGTTGTGCTACCCTTCGACGCATTTTTTAGTTGAGCTACAGCTTTTAAGAAGCTTTAGCTTTTTTTTAATTGTCAGAAACTTTTTCTTTTTCTTTCTACTTTCACCAACTTAAGATGACATTGCGCTCTTGGGTAAAAACTATTAGATAATTTTCTATTTTAATTATATTTCGTTAACTTTCTCAGTCAGAATGAAAAAAATGAATGGAAAATGAATAGCAGTTATTTTTATAAATGATGTTCACAGATTAGTGTGGTATGGGTACTTCTGCTCTCAGTGACGCTAAAGGGATGAAGGTCCATTCACGAAAAAAAAGTTTTAGTAGCCCATAACAAAGTAGAAATTTACACACAGCGACTCCCTTCCGAAAATTTTCATGTTGCGGGTGAGGAATTCGCGCTAGGTCTAAAATTTTTTACTGGTGAAAAAATCGCGTTATAGCCATTTCGCGTAAGTCGGATCACGTTGCAGCGGAACTCTATTGCATTATGTATAACCCCTGTTTTAGGCTCATTAATAGTAATCATTTATCATAGCATTGAGAATGATCTACCCTACTCTAAAAACCAACCGGGGGGGGGGGGGGGTATTCGGGTTGAATGTTTCAGAAATCTGGCAAACCTACTTAGAGATGCCAAAGATGTGCTTATCCAATTCCGAGCAGTGACAACAGAAATTACAAAATCCCGTTCCATAAGGGGTAACCAAATCATCATTGCTTCTTTTTAACTGCTCGGATTAATAAAATAAATATAACTTTTTGTGTTTTTTACATTGGAAAGGTAAATACGACTTTGTGGCAAAAAAATTCTAAAACTGCTAAGGGAACAGATTTAATCATGGGTGGCCTATGAGATAGGACCATGTACTCTTCAACGGAGAGTTCTAGAACCACATTCAGGCGACAGCAAATACCCACCAAGTGAAAGTTTAAAATCTGTGGGTTTGAATGTCATGGCAAACAATTACCTTGTGTGCAAGGTACAGGAGACTTTCCCTCTACTTCAGTATGGTACATTTGTGGATTTCTCGGTGAACACCTTTCCACAGCTTGCCGTGGCGTTAAATACGGTAACATTCCATTGCTATGAACAGGGGTGTGCTTAGAGTTTTAGCGATCCTGTTGGAAATTTGTTTTAAATTACAAAATCCCGTTCCATAAGGGGTAACCAAATCATCATTGCTTCTTTTTAACTGCTCGGATTAATAAAATAAATATAACTTTTTGTGTTTTTTACATTGGAAAGGTAAATACGACTTTGTGGCAAAAAAATTCTAAAACTGCTAAGGGAACAGATTTAATCATGGGTGGCCTATGAGATAGGACCATGTACTCTTCAACGGAGAGTTCTAGAACCACATTCAGGCGACAGCAAATACCCACCAAGTGAAAGTTTAAAATCTGTGGGTTTGAATGTCATGGCAAACAATTACCTTGTGTGCAAGGTACAGGAGACTTTCCCTCTACTTCAGTATGGTACATTTGTGGATTTCTCGGTGAACACCTTTCCACAGCTTGCCGTGGCGTTAAATACGGTAACATTCCATTGCTATGAACAGGGGTGTGCTTAGAGTTTTAGCGATCCTATTGGAAATTTGTTTTAATAGTTGATAAGTAATCACTTTTGTTATTTATTTATTCTCTCCCAAAACATATCCCGCTGTAGTGTATCACCCAGCTGTATAAGTTAGTTCGAGATTTTTATAAGTAATTACAAAATGTGAAAAAATATGACACAAAATATGGTTTCAAAGAAACTTTTTGGAATCTGAAAGAGATGTAATTGATGAAATAAAGACTGGTATCCTAATTGCGTTGTTTTCATCCGGGGGGGGGGGGTATGAAATACGAAATTGAAATCTAACTTCAGAACAACATTCATAAAAAGATTGAAAATTTTTGATCTTTTTCTGCCTTTTAACTTATTTTTACTACATACTAGCAAATATAGAAGAGTCATTCCATGTCAAGCAACCTCTAGGTATCCGTGTTTGATCATCTCGAATTTGGATGAAATTTTATGGAGGTGTAGAGAGATGCCTTTGAAACTAACCTATGCAAATTTTCAGCTTTCTAGATCAAAATCCTGAGGATCTAGGATCTCTGAAAAATGTGATCCAAAAGGGCGGATCAGCTTTTTGTGCCAAACTACCAAGTTTAGACTAAGTTTACAGAAAATTTTATCACTCTGGAAGCCTGAAATTTTAGGCGCTTAAAGTACGTTTGGCTGTTAATACATTCAAGTATTTTTGAAATCGGATTAGATTTCTTGTAGCACGCCTGTATTCTCATGAAAAAGCGCGGCAAGGAAACATTTTCCAGGATTTTAAGTTGTCATAAAATCTGAACAAAAATAATTCAAAGGCTCATTCTTCATGATTACATTGTAAAAATACTTGTTTTAATGGGTTACAGTTGCAGATCTTAAATATGTATATTCTAAAAGATATTGTCGTCCAAAGTGGCTATCAAACCGTTCAAGTGAAAATTAGCCTATTTTCTAAGTGCAATAGCTCAAGTTTATCACCTCGCATCTTCTTTTCCTTAAAAGCATTAGAACAGAATTTTTCCTTTTAAAATAAGTTTTTTTTTTGATGGTGTTCTTTCATTTAAAGCTAAAAAATTGAGCTTGAAATTGTGTCTCTCATAACGAATTGCCATGTTTAAGAGCAGGTTGTGCAAAATTTTATTACACTGGCAGCTTGAAATTCTAGGAGCTTCAAGTACTTTTAGTTTTCAATATGCTCTATTATTTTTATGAGTTTGAGTTAATTAACTTTTGTGTAGCACGCATGCAAAGTCACAAGAAAAACGCAGTGGAGAAACTTTTTCCTGGATCTTAGAATGTCATAAATTCTGAACAAAAATGATTCAAAAGCTCTTACTTTGTTATATTGTCAATATGCATGATTTTAATGTGTTATATTTGCAGAGCGTTAACTTGATTTTCTAAAAGATATTGGCTGCCAAAGTGACTCTCAAAATCTTTCATATGAAAAAAGGCCTATTTTTATGCGCTGTAGTTCAAGTTTGTCCCATTTCATCTTCTTTTCGTTGGTAGAAAGAAGATATTTTTTCACACAGAAATATTTTATCCATTAATAATACATTTTTTTTTACTCTTCAGTTCTAAATTGTCCCAGGAAATTTTTCTCGTTGAGCCACGAGCACGAAATACTGGATTCTAACATGCATGCGGATTATTTATCACTGGAGTCGACATGTAGTAAGACGAGAAGGGAGAGTTCAACCTTGTTGAAGAGGATTATAAATATCACAAAGATCGAAAAGCAGTCAGGTGCGAACTGGGACCCCAAGAAGGCGCCAACCTTAACTACCAAAGGGTGGAAAAAAAAAAAAAAAAAACGAAGGTGGACAGGTGATTAGAGGGCGCAAAAAAAAGAAAGAAAGAAAAAACGAAGGCGTACAAATTTGAGGACGTACATTAAGTAATAGAAAATTTTAAAAAAATTGAATTTCTTACCATAATCAAGATTCACGAGTGTGTGTGTATGTAGGCGTGCGTTGTGTGCGTGCCGATGAAACTTTTAAATTAGAAGAAGCTTGGTCTCATTTTGGGGACCCCACATTTTAGTTGAGGAGAATTTCCTAAACATTCTATGCACATTGATACAACACTGACTAATGCTAAGTGGCCCAGCAGAATTTAGATTTAAGTTAAGGTGGAAACCTTATCGAAAGTCAGAACTTTTATTTATTACATATGTTGCACTTCAATTCTCAGCAGATTCTCAGCAGATATGGGAAGAACATGTTGAATAGTATTCGACACTTTACAAAGGAAATTAAATGTCATAAAAGTGCATTGTAATTGTAACAGCGTTAAATCAAATCCAACATTTGAAAATCTAGCTCGTGTAGCCTCATTTTATATATTTATTTAATTCTTTCCTTTAAACAAATGCAGTTAAAAGTAGAAACCGGAATTGTTAAGCATTTTTACAGTGATAGTTGGGCCTCCTAAAAAGTCTGAGGGAAGCCCAAACTTCCCGAGCCTTTTGTGTAATTAGGCCTTGTGTGTGTGTAGGGCATAGACGCCACCACCCAGGTTTGGTCCAGCCTACGGAGGCTGGTGGAAGGTGGAGTTCGTAGAGTATGCTTAAGTTGAGCCTTGAATGGAAGCAAACGATTACTAACTATTGCTACAAAAGTTTGTCCTCTGAATAAGGCGCAAAATAAAAAAGAACGTATGTAGGTTTGTGGGAGCAAAAAAAAATAATAAATAAAGGAGGGTGCACAGGTTTGAGGGCACAAGAAACGAAGGTGCACAAGTTCGAGCGCGAAAAAAGGGGGGGGGGAGGAAACGAAGGCACACAGGTTCGAGGGCAAAAACAAAAACGAAAGAACTGAGGTTTTAAGGGCGCAAAAGTTTTTAGTGAGAAAAAAAAAGTGCACAGGTTTGAGTGCGTAAAAAAAACAAAGGCACATAGGTTCACGAGCACAAAAAGAAAAAAACCAAGAAAGAAATAAAGGGGGCTTCAGGAGAATGTAAGAGGTGCGGAAAATTTGGTGCCTGCCCCGGGCGGCAGAAACCTACGCTATGCCGCTGATTGTAATAGGATCCGGGTAATGTAACAGTAATTACATTGGGACTAAAAATTCATTTCGTAGAAAAGGAAATTTCGTTGTATTAGTGTGTGTTGTAATGGGATTTTACCTTTCAGCGTAGCATCGGCATGAAAATGTGCCACAACGAGATGCAAAATCTTATGTGAGAAAAAAATCAAAAAAAAGAAAAAAAAACAAGGTAAATTAAAACATGGTTGAGATTAAATCGTAATAATTTGTATAATCTAAATGCATGAATACTAACTTGCAGACAACTTTTGCTTTTTTGACACATGTGAAATTACCGTACGTAAAATGCTGGTCAAAGTTAAAGATATAAATTGGTTTTTAAAATATGCTTAAAGACTAGCATGTAGAAAAAAAAATAAAAATGTTTGCTGAAAATTCAGTGGAAGTGCTGAAACGATATCACGAAATAGAAATATTTTTTAAAGTAAGCAGATATTTTAAAAACTACTACTCCTGTAGTTAATTTCACTGTAACTTTATAAATTCATTGACACAGCCCCGAATTACCCAGAATGCCCAGAATTACTTTGCCGGTCCGTTAAAAATACCAAACAAAAAAACTATAATTAGCAGTTTTCCTCTATTAGTTTGTCATAAGAACATTTTATTTGTCATTTTCCACATTCAAAGGTTTGTAGTTTGTCTTTCTCAATGTATATTTATGCTTGAATTTAATAGGTAACCATTAAATCAAATCAATGATGTGTTGTATTGTTACCGTGTTGTAACTTATGAAACCCCCGTATGCCTAGCACGTTGCATGCAATAACCGGCACGGGACGGCTGAATTCTCTGGAATTTCAAAAAGTACTAATAATTACATCTTTGTTTACCTCTCTTTAGTAAGCTAGTACGTACTTTCATTCATTCCTTTATTTGGCAAGTAATTTAGTGATACATTTGATGTAATATTATCAAACATCCCTACCGGCTTTTTATACCTAGTACCTACCTTTCACTTTGCTTTGTTCTTGGTGTAGTGTAAAAGCATTCGTCTTATCGATCAACAAGTGAGTAATAGTTATATATTAAACGTTTGAAGCTTATTGTTTCATTGTTTTTTATGCAGTCTTCTGAAAATATATTTTCAATTTTTAATAATTGCTGAATGTCTATAAAGGCAAATTAATAAATTTTTGTTCCAACTCATAAAGCACTTAAACATTGCTTCTGATCCAAAGATCACGCATGCCCAAAGAATTTCAAATTTATACTAAATTCCTGAAGCTAACTGGCAGAGATAAATTTTAGAGATTGTTATGACTTACACAAAAGTAAAGGTGCAGAACTAATGTGATCATCTTGGGACTATTTGTGAAGTGAATAAGTTTCATAAAATGAATTTTTGAAAAAGTCGAAATAGAGTAGAGTTCCACTGGGCTACCAGCATGGTTTTTCAATTAAATTACACAAATTTTTCACGATCATAAATTGGGGGCACCTCAAAATTAAAAACAGACATTTAGTAGCAAGGATGCAAAACGTGTCTCAAGCTTAAAATTTTACCAAAATATACATTTTTTGCACCAAGTTTCCATAAATTTTATTTGCATCATATTAAAAGATTTAGTATGTGATACAACTGAACAATTTCATATCAGCACAAGTGTCTATTCAAAGTCTGTTGTAGAATGTCTTTAATAAATTAGCTAATGTGTGTTGCAAAGTTATATTGAAATGTTTATTTGAAAAAGCAAAAATAAATTTCATAAGTTCTTACTTTCTTGAAAACCCAGTAAGACATCAATATTCATAAAATTGGGTAGGAAAAATTACAAAAAATTTCCCCTAGCCTACTTAGGATATTTTGACACCTGGTATAGTTGCTGGAGAAAAGTTTCTTGTCTATTTCTTGATTGTAAAACAAGATTTTTCAACTTACAGTTACAAAAGAATGGCCGAAAATAATGAAGTAAATGACCAAGAAATGACAGAGGAAAAGAATGGAGAAGCAATGGAAACAGACAGTAAATCAAAGGAATTGGCCGATTATGGTTTGGCAGAAAAAGTGGTTTCTCAATTAGAAGAAATTTTTACGACAGGCAAGTATTATTCGTTTAAATTTTGAAAAGACTACTTGTTGAGAACAAGATTTTTTTAATATTGTTTTTCTTGCAGGAAAATTGACATTTTCCGAGTTGGACGAAAGAGCTTTAGAAGCTTTAAAGGAATTTCCTGTTGAAGGGGCATTATCTGTGTTAAAAGAGTTTATGGAAATAAACCTTGAGCATGTATCGAACAAAAGTGCTTACTTATGTGGTATTATGAAAACTTATAGACAAAAGACAAAAATGGGTACCCCTGCAGTGACAACCAAAGGACCGGATGAGGAAAAAATAAAGGTATAAAATTTAAATGTGTCATGCTTAAAAATGCATCTTGTGCAATTTGTTTGCTTAATGCATTTCTTTTTCTGTATAGGCAATTTTAGAAAGAACAGGTTATACTCTTGATGTTACAACAGGTCAAAGAAAGTATGGAGGTCCCCCTCCAAATTGGGAGCAGCCTCCTCCCAGCAGTGGTTGTGAGGTAAAATATTTTTATGTCAAAATTGTTTCTTTTAAATGATATTTCAGTATTGTTCCCAGGACCCAATACAGATAGATTTTACTAGTGTTTTTCGGTACCTTCATAAAAATCTGATTTTAAAATCGGTACTTTCACAAAAATCAAGTGATAAAATCAGCAGGTTCACAAAACTAATTTTAAAAATCGGCAGTCACAAAACACTATTAAAAAATCAAGTTTCACAAAAATCCAGATTTTAAAATAGAAAATTTGCTTTTCTGTTTAAAACAGGGTTAACTTATAAAAAAAATGCTAAGATTTATATGAAAAATACATAGGTAACAAATTTTTTTGTAGTATTTTAACTCATTTTTAGTTGTTTTTCGCTAAATTGCATTTATGCAATCTTTTAGCATCAGTTTGGGGGGGGGCATTTTTCTGATTTCCTGGATTGTACACAGTACAAAGCCTATTAGTTATTTTTCCTACCTCGTAGGTTCTTAACTCCCCCACCCCCCACCCCCCCCCCCCAAAAAAAAAAAAAAAATCTGTCAGAAATAATACTAGATGACATTTGCACTTTTCAAGCTAACGTTTAATTTGCTCTAATTTTCTTTAACAAAAATTAGAATATGCCTTTAAAAAATCACAAAATTAATGCTTACTTTCATAAAAATAGGTAGTGAGAAAAAAATCCTGAATTGGCCCCTGATACTTAAATGATTTAATAATGGGATTTACTTGTCTCCAAGAAATCTTTAATGCAGGGGTGTTTGTAATCTGAATTTTCCGAAAATGTTGGGTTGCCGTTTCAGAAAATTTCTGGCAACATTCTAAACTGAAAATCTCGACTGTACTTTTCTTTTTATAGGACTTTTTTAGACAGTCTTTTAGTTCTCATCTTGTTGTAAAAATCCTCACAAGTTAATCTGGTATTAATTTTACAAGTTATACCAAACTTTTAGCAAACTTATAAAATTTTGTCTTTTATGAGAAATAACAGCTCTGCATTTAGTTTCCTTTTAAGATTAATTTTATTTGACTATTCCAAATAAAAACCTAACTAGCTTAAAATTTTATTTCAAGAATTTGCTTTTTACTTGTTGCCAAAATCAAAAATTAATTACATCATTTTTTTGAATTCATAATGAAAGTAAAGATAAATATCAATCTATTCTTTCTAAAATAAAAATAATTTGCGGTTTTCTCGTGCTTTGTTAGAATTCACTTACGAAAAGCATAATCTAAGTTGCTTCTAAGTCAACTGTATTTTTTCTCTCAATTTTCTTGTCGGTGCAGTGGAACCCAAATTTTAAGTTTTTGTCGGGCCAAAGAAAGGTTCCAAGCGGAAACGTAAAATCAGCAGGGTTTCTGCTACGGTTGCATTTTTCGCATAATGTGAAGACACTATCTGAATTGCGAAAATAAAGCAATGCATTTTTGTTTTTTTTGCTTAAATAAAAAATTATTTTTTTTAAAAAGAAAGGAATTATGCATGGTAATAATCCACTTCATCTTTTTTAAATCTTAGCTAAGATATTTAAACTCTAATTAAGTTCAATAACTATTAGTCTTATCCAGCATTATGTCCCCCCAATAACTGCTTTATTAGGAGGTGGCGACTGCAACGTTCTAAACACCAATCGTATTTTCTTTTTTTTTTATTTTGTGTTTTAAAAAAATAGCTGTTGTACTTATTTCTTCAAAGATGTCACAGATGAAATATGAATTTTATTTTCAACTAGAGATGAAACACACTGAGGCATATATAAATATATGAGAATGTGTAACATTTTAGCATTTTGCTAACATTTTCCCCTATATTTGATTTTATGCTAAAGAACTTTTGAACCCAGGTTAAACCCTGAAAATCAGGGTTGTTAAATATCTGGATATTCTTGAAAATAGTAAAATTGTAAGGAAACTGTCATCTTAACTTGTTTTCAGATACAATTTCACTTATAGCAAGACAAGGGAAGCTGACAAAGGACAATTAAACAGAACAAAAAGAATGCATAGTGGCTTTAGCAATTATAAAAACATATTTATCTTGAATAAATAGGAAACTAAAAAGAGTTTTTTGTGAAACTTGTAGATGAAATATTATTTTGATCTGTTACTGGAAAAAAGAGGACTTACTAAAAAAAAGGAAAAATTACGATACTCATAATGTTAAAACAATCTAGAATGCTTTAACATTATGAGTATCGCCTTTTTCAAGGATCAGCAGAAAATGACGTCCGAAGAGGGATAACGCATGAAACGGACAATGTAAAATTGAGGTTTTGCTGTATTAATGTCAAAATAATTTTGTTCAAAAAATATCTTAGAATACTAAAATTCAAAATATAATTTTGAAAGAAATGGTTAAATCAAGATCTAGAATTCGAGAAGGAGGTGGTGTGTCCAGGATCTGTCAAACAAGGTTTGGAATGTTATAACAGTTTTTGAAATAGTTCAATTTCTAGGAGGAAGGGTGTCCCCCTTTACTTCGGATTCCACGGGGGATTGTTTGAATTTGGGGGAGAATTTTTTAGTAATTCCTTTTTATTTTATTTTTCTATTTATTCATTTTAAAATTATAATTGTTTAGTGGAATATCAACCCCATTTTCAAATAATTATTCAGTAACTTATTTTATTTCATTTCCAATAAAATATTTTACAACTAAGTAACATACAAGCAATTATTTTTTTTTAAAGACCATTTCCTGGATCTACTTATCCAAATGGGGTTCAGTCCCCATTGATTAGAATAATATTTCTACTGCACTAAGATTTTTTTTCTGACGATCAAAAAGTTAAAGGAAAAAAAGCCTATACCTATTAAAAATGGACTGTCGTTTCCAGTAGCTTTCGGATCACATTTCGAACGGGGAATCAGAATGCATTGATGCTGGTGAATCAGAATTCGTCGATGTAACTTGAATTGCTTTAAATTAACGGACACTTTATTAAAAATTTATCCATCTTTCCAAAGAAGGGAGAAGAAATGGTTTGCTCTTCGCCAATACTACTGCACGGAGGAAAAAATTTTTATTTTCTCCGCTTTCCCTGTCTGGAGTTCATTATTAAGTTTAAGAATTTATGGGGGGAGAGGATCCCACACAGACCTTTGGATTGCGCGGGATGTACCGATTTTGTGTGCGTTTCGCACAATCCCATGCTCTATTTCAAACCCATTATGAGTGCCTCCTTTTTCAAGGATCAGCAGAGAATTGCGTCTGAAGAGAGGTAACGCATGGAACAGACAATGTAAAATTGAGGCTTCGCTGTATTCATGTTAAGATAATTTTGTTCAAAAAATATCTTAAACCTAAATTCAAAAAAAAAAAATTTAAACAAATGGTTAAAAATCGAGAACTGGAATTTGAGAAGGAGGTGGTGTGTCCAGGATATGTTAAACAAGGTTTGTTTAAATAGAACTATTCCCTCAAAAGTCATTAAGATGTCTATGAGACATTTCAGTATCAATGTGTAATTTCCAAATGCTCTATTTCTAGAATGTATTTTTACACTGCATACTTATTTTCCCTTAAACCCAAAAATAGAGGATGCTATCTGATAAAAGGGCAAGCTTCCTCATTACTTTGAGTCTACATAATGGGACCCCTGCTCTAGTCGTTAAATTTTGTCAAATGCTAAATTTTTATCTAAAAAAATGGGAGATCGTTATAGAAACTATTTTCTTCATCTGGCAATTATTTTGGAGAGAATTTTTCTCGTTACAGGCTGCTACAGCTATATTTTTGGTAGCAGAAGAAAGCAGTCCTAAAAAGGTCCAGGAGTGCACATTAACAAATACAAAAAAGAAGTTAGTGTGAATCGGACATAAGCATAAGTATTGAAGTGGCAGGGTGCAGTGTCCTTCTAAAAATGCCTGGGGGGGGGGGCGCGAAATACATTGCTCCTTTTTCAGAGAAACTGTTTTATTGCCAAGTTTTTAAATAATCTTGAACCTTTGTTTCAGGTATTTGTAGGAAAAATACCAAAAACAATATATGAAGACGAATTGATTCCTGTGTTTGAGAAATGTGGTCAAATTTGGGACCTTCGCCTAATGATGGATCCATTGACTGGTCAAAACCGTGGCTATGCATTTATCACATATTGTAACAGAGAATCTGCTCAAGGTGCTGTTAAGCAGGTTAGTATTGAATTTAATAAATATTAGATCACGTACAATTCATTCAATTTATGAAAAAAAATTTTTTTTCATCAATTTAATTCACTAAGCATTCAGTTTAAATTTTAAATTTAAAGACGATTCAATTTGACTATAAATGATATGCATTTCAGGAATTTTTATTGTTCCGATGTGTTCTTGAATTAAATGATGCATTAAATTCTGCCTATGCTCACTGTTCTATTTAATCAAAGTAAATAAAATAAATTTTGAATAAATCCTAAATGCTACGCACAACTATACTTAAAAAAGACATATGTCAAATTTGATGAATTCCATTCATGATTAAAATTTCAAACAAATATAAATAGTAAAAACGTTCTGAGGCAGACATTAATGGCAACAAACATTTTTGTCTAAAAAAGAATATTATGACGTTATAGGCTAGTTCTTATAAATTAAAAAAAAAAAAAAAAAATCTCGTTGAAAACCCTCTTATGCATGCAGCTTTTAATTCTTTGACACTAGCACATTAAGTCTAATGTGTTTGAAACCTCTTTTGTATAGACACACTATTCTGAGAGAAATTTTTCATTGATATATCCTTTTTTGTAGACAAATTATTTTAGGAATTAAATCATTAAACAGGGAAAAGTTGATGTTATATTTAGAAAGTTGATTAAATCTATTTGTTTTATAATGCTTTGCAGGATAAGATTTAGTCTTGACAGACCAAAAGGTTTTCTGTTGAAAAGTTTTTGCAAAGACTCTTAATAATTTTGTTTAGAGCCAGTATTAAAGTCAGGACAACTTGAAATTGAAACCTGTTGTCATCCGGAAAACAGATCCTAGTACTTGAAAGGCCTGTGTTTAAAGCATTTACCAGTTGACTGGCATTCCATTATAAAAGTCTGAATACTATAAAATCCAGGGAACCAGTGTCATGGGAGATTCACAAGTGCCTTTGGGTAAAAAGTTAGCTATATAAAAGAGCCATGTTTTCTTTATAGACAATGCGACTTCCTATTTTAAATACATTCATTTAAAAAATATAGAGACCATTTTCTTGTTAGCAAACACAACTCTGAAATGTCAACTTATAGAGACTGGAGTTAGCTTTAAAAATTCATTGCAGACAACTAAATCTAAAGAATTTGATCAATAAGATGACAAATGCTAAAACTAGTAAGGAATCGCTGAAAACAGCCAATATTCTGGATGTGAGCAGCTGGCTTGGAGTTAAAACCAGGGCCTAATGCCCGTCCTGCAGACACCCCTGTTTTACCGGCTAAAATATTGATCCTGTTAATGTCTGCCACTGAGAGGTTTTGCTGTAATTTGTTCTTAGTAACTGAAATTTAACTATTGTTTTGTCAGAATCCCTCCACCCCATATGTTTAGTTTTCTTCTTTTTATTCATGAATGGGTACATTTAATTCAAAATAATTATTATTCTTTATTGAACTTGCCTGTAAATGTTTTGCTAGATTCTTCATTTGACGGGCAGAGTAAATGATTTTATATATTAAAGTGTTTAGAAAATTGAATTTAATCTTTTTGATGCTTAAAAAATAGAAACATTCAAAATGCAATTTAATACTCTACGAGACACTATGTACTTACAAAAGTAATGCATTTTGGTCTCCTCTCTCAATAGTTTATTAAAAATAATAGCTCTTGCTTGTATTAATTCATTTTAAATTGTGGAACTGAACCATGTTTTTTTCCCCAAGTTTAAAAAAAATTCAAAATTACACTTTTGGCATGTGACATTTTCTAAATTAAAAAATTTTGGCAAGATTGTTTGGTTTTTTACTTTCAGCTGGATAATTATGAAATCAAACCTGGCAAGAATCTGAAAGTCAATGTATCAGTTCCAAATCTTCGGCTTTTTGTTGGTAATATCCCAAAGAGCAAGAGCAAAGAGGAGATATTTGAAGAATTCAGTAAATTAACAGGTATGCAAAAAAAAATGATTCAAAATTTCATGATCTTTCCTTTATTTGACAAAATAAATTATTGCTAAAATTGTTTATTGCAAAAAGTTGTTTTGGCCTCTTTGTATTCAAGTTTATTTCTCAGTGTCTCGGCAAATGCATGTTCCATTTACTAACGTAAGTATAAAAGGTTTTGCATCTCCTTTTTGTAAAAGCAGAATTGTAAAATTTCTTTTTTCAAATTCTTTTAGTTTATGTATTATTAATTAAATATGCTACGTATTGCATTACATTTCCGATCAAATGTAAAACTTTATGCGTTTTAGCGGGTTTTTATATTATTCTTGGGTGTTTTATTTTACAAATTTGTCCACAATTGCATCTGCCTCTAAAATTCTCCTGTTTTTGTCGGCTATATCATTCTACTATTTAAACATGACTAATTTTATATTTACCATTATATTTCTTATTCTGCAGTTCGTCATTTTGACACTTATAATTTAAGTTTTTAAAGCAGTTGCAGCACAATTGATTTTAGCCAACAATTTTAGTAAAAAATTCAATTAAATTTTCTTAACTTTTATTTTGCTCTTATGAAGATTTTAGATAGCAAAATGGTTTGGAATTGATTAAAGAGGTTCAAGGTGATAGAATAGTGAATTGTAATTGCTGGTAAATTTATTCAAGCCTTATCGAGTAATAGCAGGAATTCAGTAGTCTTTCATTATTTTTAGCCTTCCTTAAAATTTTGGCAATGAATCTGTTAAATTAGTGTTAAATAATTAAGTTTTTTATACATGGTACTTATGTAATATTCTTGCTTTTGTGCTATCTTTAAACTAGATAAGAATCGTATATACAGAAATTTTACCTATAGAAATCATATAGAAATTTTACTGCTGCTCATATAGAAATTTTACATAGTTCATATAGGAAATGTACTGCTGCTCATTTCTAAAAGTTGTCAATAATGATATTGACAGTTAAAAACAGTAAGTTTAAAGTAATGTTGTATGTCTAAGCAAAATAAACTATATTTAAATATTGACAGCTAAAAAATATATATATAACTGCCTTGCTGCTATTGAAAATTGTTACGTTGACCCCTATTTTAATCCTGCATATATGCAAGACTTTCCACGGATTTTTATTCAGTTTGAGTCCCTAGAATGCCGGCAGACTTGGATAAAATGAAAAGCTTTCTGCAAACAAATCCTGATGGGGAAATTTTCTGCAAATAATTATTTTGCCTAATTCACCCTTAATTTATATTAGAATATAAAAAGGTGGGAGGGGGAAGTGCTTTAAAATCATTTTTAAAAAGGTTTTGCAATAATGTATAGTTTACGTTTACTTTTCAGCAGCCGAAGATACCTGCCTTAACCATTATTTGTTTCCCAATATCATTCTCGTGATCATTATTATTATTTTCATTTTATAGTGTAAAAGTTCTTGCAGATCTGTTAAAGCATAGGCTACAAGTATTCTTGCAAATATAAATTCCGTATTTTCCTGCATTTTATCCGTTAAAAAGGTTTTAAATTAATAAGGTATGGATTATACGCTGCTGCGGATTATCTAAATTTTTTTTTCTCTCTCAACACCTACGCATTGAAGCTAATTTTACGGCAGGATTCATCAATGGAGACCGTTCCATAATCTGTAGTGTTGTTTATTTTACGTAGCTCGAGTTTTCCTCTTATGCGATTCAGGTTGTGTAAAAATTTAAAAAAAACATATTGTCATAGTAGAAAGTCTCCATTTTCAACCATTTACTCCATTGTTAAGTAATTAGTGTACTATGATCACGATATCAAGAAGATATCTTTATTTTTTAGATTAATTTTGCATAAGATTCAGAAGAAACAAAGTGGGATTTTTTTTTTGTGTGTGTTTCTTTTTTTTTTCTTTTTAAATTAACTAGCTTGAATAAAGATTTCTGTAAACACTGTTCGTGAGTTCGTCTATATTATGCAAGACTGAATGCTGGCATCCTTATAATCAGATTTGGCATTAACATGCTATAGCTGGGTTTTTAGCAAGTTTGTCAGAAGGGGAAGCAACTTCCACTTACTTTCAAATCCTAGGGACTCGGAAAATCCAAACAAACGGAACCAAAACAAAAAAAAAAAAAAAAAAAAATTGGATCAATTGAACAAAGTTTTTTTTTTTTTTGTGTGTGTGTGTGTGTGTAACTACTTTTGGACCATTCCACAGTCATAAGCCAGACAGACGCTTAATGTACACCAATATTTTGTCATATTTCTTAAAATTTTAACTAAACAGGAATAAGCAAATTTAATCTTTACATTTGATATAAAGATACTCCTGAAACAATTATATGTTTATTAAATAATTTTGATTTTTAAAATTAAATTTATTTGCATGCGGGGACATCTAAAGTCTAACTCTTGTAACTCTCAGTATGAATGAGTTAATATTTGACAAAACATAGCAAATGACTAAATTAGATTTTGAAAGCAAAGGTTCTATTGTAAGGGAAACGTTTCACTAGCTTAGCATCTGGCATTTTTCTTTCATTTTTTCTGTTTTATTACAATATTATTTTTGAGATAAAATGGTTAAAAATTATATACAGTTGGCTCTCAGTTTCACGACTTTTAAGGGACTACAAAAAATCGTCCTTAAGTAGGAAGCATCCTTAAAAAGAATGCCTTTAACACTATAGTGGACCATCTGGTACTGTAAAAAGCGGTCTTTAAATAGAGAAAGTTGTTAAATAGAGCGTCGTTAAACAGAGCCAACTGTGTCTGAAAGTAAAAATATCGCGTGAATTTTTTAACTAAAAAACCTTGTCCGATTCCTCCCGCTTAAAAACTGATTTCAGCAGGCACCGTATTTTTTATTTTTATTGAGCTTAAAACTATTAAAATTCTTGTATTGTTTTAAACAACTGGTGAAGATGTGAATCGTAAGATATTTATATAAAGAAAATATGGCTACAGAACTGTACGCGGAGGGTTAATATACTTAAAAACTTGGTTCAATATTCTACATTCAAAGTCTGCAGTTGCATTTACATGACGTTTTAATAATTTTAAAACTAAAATGTGCACCAAATCCATTTTCTAAGCTATTTAGAACTTTATGACTTACGTCATCATTTAAACAACATTTTTAGAAGACTGTACTGCTCCGCTCAGTTTAAGGAGTCTGTCTTATTGATTCATTCGTTCAGAAAGACACATTCTTACTTACAAAACAAAATTTGGTCTATGTGTTTTTAAAATACCTAATCAGCTGCTTAAGCAATTTTAAGCAAAAATTGGCAATTAGCATTAACCTTAGCAAAGGAATAGCAATAACAATTTTTGTTTTCAAAAAGTTACTAACTCCTATTTTATAGAAAATTTTAGCGCTTCTGTTTCTTATGACCATGTATAAATGCTAATTATAATTAAATTTCATTGCATATAATGTTTTTTTCTAATATGGAGTTGCTGGGCTCCAGAAAGATGTTTTAAATAATGTAGTGAATAAATAAATAGCATAAATCAGTATTTTATTTTGAATTTTAAAATTATCATTAAAAACTTGTTAATTAAAAAATATGAATGTTATATTTAGTGGATCAATTTTTCTCTAATGTGTGTCTAAAACTTAAATTATCGATTTTGTACCAGTATACATCTGATTCCAAAGCAGGGCTCTTGATTTAAAAAAAAAAAAATCAGAATTTTTTTCCCTTTAAATTGATTTTTTTAAATTTAAATATTTCTCCTTTTTTTCTTTTTTTTTTTAAATGAATCTTCGAAAATTTGTAGATATTAATTACTTTACATTTATAAACATAATATATTTCATACAACAGATGAATCAATTCAGCTTACTTTTAAAATTAAGATTAGTTCTCTTAATTTTAAATATTCTATACATTTTTTAAGATTTTTAATTATGTTATGTTATAATAAGATGTGATTTTATTAAACTAATTTTAGAGTAAAAGCAATATTGCAAGAGTGAAAATCTGTTTCACACACAGAGATCTATGTAGTTTTGCCAGTTGAAGTTAAGATAGTATAATGCAATGTAGTTAACAGTGTAGTTAAATTTAGAGCAATACATTCTAAAAATGCAAAATTAATTAATAAAAATAAAAACTGATTTTAATCGCTGATTTTTTTTTTTTTAGTATTCATCAGATTTATTTTAATAAAGCAGTTATTGATTTTAAAAAATTGAATTTCAACTTTTAACTTGGATCTTAAATCATTGATGTTGTGAAAGAAATCATTCCTTTATTTTTCCTAAAAGTTGAAGGGAAGTAAATATTTAAAGACTTTGTGGTAGTAAAAAAGACTAGTGACTAATTTTATCTACCACATTTAGAACCAGGAGATAATATCTGAGAAATAATGATTTTAGAACTGTTATAATAATCAGAGGTATCCGCAATAATATTCAGAGGTATCCGCATAACTGGAAAATCATGAATTTCAGCCATGATTGAAATTTGTCATGGAAAATTGCAATTTTCATCAAAAAATCTCAAAAATCATGGATTTCAAGTTCTAAAACACACATTGCCAAATTTTGCAGTTTAAGTGTAAAACTGAAGAAGCAAATTTACTGTATTTTACGTAATTCAAAAACAAATAACCTCCAGTTCTTCTGGGTTCTGTTCTTCATGTGATTCTACTGCATGGACATGAATAATTTTATGTTGTGTAGTTTAAAACTTGTTGCCACACCCACTAAAATTTTAAATACTTTGCATATGAGTAGATTGAAGTTAATACCACTCGTAAAAATTATTAATTTTCATCTCTGTTTATCTTAAGTTTTTGAAGGCTTTAGGTAGTAATAGAATTTGAAAATCTTATCACATTGTTTTTAGTTATTAACAGTAGCTCGGCTCTTTGCATTATGCTTTAATTTTGATTTTCAGAAACATTTATGAAAAGTCAAGCTCAGATGGTGGCAATTTTATTTTTACTAAACACTAATTTAGACAGATCTTGTGAAAAATATATGTTCCAGGGTTGCCAACCTCTCTGCATTTTGCAGAGTTCATCCTTAAAAATAGCAAAACTCAGCAAAATAGTTATTTTGCTCCGCATTTCCTGGCCGAACGTTTTCAAGCATAAAGGGTTGAAAGCTGTTTTTTATTATGTAGTGCTGAAAATGATTATTAAAGCTCAAAATCAATTTTAGATAAGTAGTTTTAGTTCTTTCATAGAATTTTGTGCAAAATACTGAGCTGATCCGCAAAGTTTCAAAAGGCTCCTAAAAATCACCATAGATACTGTTCAAACTTTTTCCAAGGTTGGCAACCCTGGTGTTCTGAAAGCATTGCATCCCATGTGTCATGAAAATTTACTTGCAGAAGTCATGGAATCTCAGCTCCTGATTCAGCAAATATTGTAAATAAATGTCAAAAAGTTTTTGTAAATAAGCTTAGTAAACTAAATAGTTTAATATATCTATTGGTGTTCGAAATTACTGCTGGTCCACTGGTCGTGGTCCCAGACGAGCGAAACCTGCTTTGGACCACCATTAAAAAAATCTGTCCGTGGGACCATCAATGGATGACTAGTTTTGATCACACTTGTGTAAAACAAATTCATAAACCTAGCCAGTATTTAGCATTTAAAAGCCAAACCGTTCATTGATAACTTTAACCACACTTCCACATTTTACTTGATATTTATTTATCATTCTTGTGAAAGGGGGAGGGGTAGCATCCTGAAACTGGGTAAAAATAGTCTGATTCTCAAATTTTTGGTAGCCTATTTTAGAGGTTGTTAAATAAAATTGGTTTTCAGACGCGACTTGGCTGATTAAAATTTAAACGTTGATTGTGAAACAAAAAATTTTCAACTAAGTGCTTTTTTTCAGAATAGCTAAACAAATTCAATCATTTAAGTGTAAATAATTTTAGATACAAACATATTTAGTGTTGAATTTAAAGCGGACCATTATATATTCTTGTTGACTGTCCCGAAGGACCAAGGATTTTTACTGATTTCTAACTCTGATCTTTGTTTGTAGTTTGGTCAATTTTCATGTTGCAATATAAAGTCTTGCTTGTTTTTTTCAGTTGGTCTTATGGAGGTAATCATTTATAGTTCTCCTGATGACAAAAGGAAAAATAGAGGGTTTTGTTTCTTAGAATATGAATCTCATAAAGCAGCATCATTAGGAAAGAGAAAGTTAGGAACTGGCAGGACTAAAGTTTGGGGATGTGATATTATTGTTGATTGGGCTGACCCACAAGAAGAACCTGATGAGGAGACTATGTCCAAGGTTTGTTTAATTTGTCTAATTATAGTGTTTTAAGAATTGATATTGTAAGTATGGTAAATTGAAACGTATATTAGGAATGATAGTATAAGTTAAACAGCTTCATAGTCATGCGTTTTTTTTTTCTTCTGTAGGTGAAAGTTTTGTATGCTCGAAATTTAACAGCTGAACTAAATGAAGAGAAACTGAAAGAAATGTTTGAAGAATTTGGGAAAGTAGAGAGAATTAAAAAAATAAAAGACTATGCATTTATTCATTTTGCTGAGAGAGATCCTGCTGTGAAAGCTATGGAGGAAATAAATGGGAAGCAGTTTGGTGGATCAACTGTAGAAGTTTCATTAGCTAAACCACCATCTGATAAAAAGAAGAAAGAAGAAGTACTGCGCAATAGAGAACGCAGAATGATGCAAACTTTTGGACGTGGGGGAATGTAAGTCTTATATTTTTTATAATAGGTTTTGTTAATTTATAAAATGTATGAGCAATTTCAATACTTAAACTTTGTTTCAGGATGGTGGGAATGTTACCTACTCCTCCCCGAAGCCGTGGTGGTAGAGTGCCCCAAAATCCACAGCGAAGTTTTGGTATGTATTTTCCCCCGCTTCAGTATTTCAAAAATATTTTATTTTTTGATACCATATTGAATACTTACATTACTGTTTTCATTTGTAGATTATGACTATGATTATTATGGCTATGGAGATTATCCTGGTGGAGGATATGGAGAACCTTATTATGATGACTTCTATTCTGCCCCACCATATGAAGATTATAGCTATGATTATGGCTATGCAACTCCACCAAGACCATACCCATCTCGTGTGGCACCTCCTCCAGAACGTGTAAGTTCGTTTTATTTGCTTTTGTTTTCAAGTCTATTTTAAATAGACCTGAAAATTTTCTGTTAACACTTTAATTGAATTGATGAGTTCATAAACAAAGTTATTTCTCAGAAAATGACTGGTTTTTAGACTCTGTAGTTTTAAAGTAATAACCAATTTTTACAAAGTATTTCTTATGAATTGGTAAAACAAAAATAGCTCAGAGGATTTTATGTTAACTTTAGATTTATTTCACATGAAGAGTACATGGGTAGAAATTAATTGGTCCCAAATGAAGCAAAGCATATGACAAATGATTATTTTCTGGTCTAGCTTAAAAATTGACAAAGCGTCAAATAAAGCGAGTAAACTTTAACTTACTTATGTAGTTAAGTTTACTTATTTGATGGTAAACTTTGGTTTGAAAAAAATGAATGCAGTTTATGACTCACAGTTTGTTTGTTTTTTTAAATCAAAAAGTGATTTTTTTATTAAATCAATTTTTTTTTTTTTTTTAATTTCTTTCAAATCTTCAAAAATTTGAAGACTTGTGCTTTTGTTTTATGCTTATCTTTAAGATAAGATTTCAAATCATCATGCACATTTTTAGTGTAAAATAGTGTGTTGAACAATTACTTTTCTTAACTATATTAGCCTTGGTGTACAAGGAAAAACTGAAAATTTTTGTTCTGAACGGGCTTTTTCAAATTTCTAACTGAGTACTGTTTTGGAAATAATTTTTTTTTAAAAAAAAAGAAAACCAATAGCAAATATTTGAAGATTACAACTCAATTTGAGACTAGTTACTTCCTTTTACAAAAATTGTATTTGTGAAAAAATTTTCACTCAAAAATCTGCCTTAATTTCCATTTTTCTGATCCCCGAACGAATGTTGAGTTTTTTTTTCCGACCTGACCAGATGTGGATAAGTGCCTAAGAACTTACAGACAACCGAAATATCAATTTTGACTGCCCCAGAGTTAATTACAACGAATTTTCTCGTGACGTCTGTATGTATCTCGCATAACTCAAAACGGTATGTCCTAGAAAGTTGAAATTTGGTACGTAGATTCCTAGTGGGGTCTAGTTGTGCACCTTCCATTTTGGTTGCATTCGGATGTTCCTAAAGGGGTCTTTTGCCCCTTTTGGGGGGGGGGAATCATCGCTAATTTCGATGTAAACTTAAGTGGTGTTATAATTTGTCAAACACTTTGCGATATATCGCCAGTCTTTTAGGCGCCAAGTTTTGTCGCCAACTTGGCAACAAATTTGGCGGATTTTTTTTTTTAATTTGGTTTTAATTTGGCCATTGTTGGTGATATTTAGAGAGTAAACAATTGAATCACATTAAAACAGCGAATAATGGGGAAATGACATTAAATTGGAGTAAAAGGAAGTCATGTGATGCGCACATCAGCTCGTTTTAAAATAACATAAGTATACTTTTCCACATGTCAGCTAAAGAGCACATACTTGATGTTCAGGACTTAATCTTTCTGCATTCTGCATAAGAATCTGGTTTCTTATTTATGTCAATGAAGTGAATGAACAAAATTTTTTTTTTTTTTTTTTTTTGAAAATACAGTCAAGTTTTTAAAAATAGTCTATGTTCTATAAAACATATTAAATTCTTTGAACAACCAGTGATAAAAATGAACTCGGAGGAAGATTTTAGAAACTGAATGAGAGTTAAAAACTGATTATTTTATGCCTTGTTTGATTCCCACGGTTAAAAAACTAATAAAATAAGAGCATACTCCTGTAATAAGCTAAATTACGCCATTTTCTATCTTCAGGTTTGCGGAATTCAACAAAAAATATTCGCCTTTTTTTGTTCTTGAGCAATTACATGCATTTGTATGTCATACCTGCCAACTCTTCCGGAAGTTTTACGGATTTTCATGTTCTTTTCCAGTTACGTGCAAAATCTTCCTGATTTTTACTTTCTTCTATATCTAATATATAGAAGAAAATATTGGATTCGTGCAAATTTTCGAATTTCGAATTTTGACGGATTCGAACGTTTTGAGGTGTGCTGAGTCCATTTCGACCATTTTTGGAAAATGTCTGTCTGTCTGTGTGTGTGTGTGTGTGTGTGTATGTGTGTCACGTCTGTGTGTGACCAGTTTTTTGTGGCCGCTCTACAACAAAAAGTACCGCATGAAATCGAACGAAATTTAGTACATATATGTGCCCCTATGTGAACTTGTGCCCATTAGTTTTTGGCGCGAATTCCTCCAAGGGGGGTGGAGCAATGGGACGTTTTTCGAGTTACGCGTGCTTGCTATTCCTCAGGAAGTTACTGGCGGAATCAAACAAAATTTGGTCCATATGTTGGTATTAACAGGAACAGGTGCCGATTCAATTTTGGTGTCAATAACTCAAACGGGGGTTGAGCTATAGAACGTTTTTTGTCGTCAATTGTGACTGCTGTATCTCAAGAAATAATGAACGGAATGAAAGAAAAATTTATCGGCAAGTAGCCCTTAGTGGGTATAAGAACTGATTTTATTTTTGTGTCAACAGCTAAAAAGGAGGTAGCGCAATCACCCGTTCTTTTTTTCCATTTTGAGTGCCCTATCTCAAGAAGTAATGCTACGTTCTGGTTGAAATTTGGAATATATGTGAATCCATATGTAAACAGGCTTTGGTTCTATTTTGACGCCGATCGCTCCAAGAGGTGTTGATTTTTTTTTTTTTTTTTTTTGCGAATAAAAATATTTTTATTAATGCAACAATAAGAAAGATAAATCGTAATAGATTGTCGTCTGCGTATTTCTCGTGATTTTAATTGTATGGAAATGATCGGAAATATTATCTCGATTTAAAATTTTTAACTGTTGCCATCTTATGTTTGTTAACAAATAAAATATTTGTAATTAATTCAAGCAAGGCTTTTAAAATAACTTTCAATTTTCGCTCTTTGCTTTGCTTTTGCAAGAATTCAGACATTGGGATGGTCGTCAAGTTTTTGTATGTGTAATTTTGTTTTTGTTGGGAATATTGCTTCCTCATCAAGCATGGGGAGGGATCAGAAAAAATATATATATATAGAAGAAAGTTTCGTGATGGCCACAACATACTAGTTCATATTTTGTAGGACGGAAATTGCATGATTTCATCGGGATCAAACGGAAGCGAGCATCGCAGCAGGCAACTAAGGGAACTATTTTGGCGCCTTTAATCTTTTATTTTTGTTCGCTCAGTTCGTGTTGTTTATTGCTGTTTTTTTTTTTAAAGATGAGTAAACGTTGTTTCCAAACGTTTAAAGAAACTATACAAGTTGTTTTTACAAAACGAAAGTTCGTTCAGTGTTATGAAATTCATTACTAATTTTGTATTTTTAAATGTAAAGAGGGTAAGCTAATGTTTAAGAAACATGTCCTGCTTAATTTTACTTTGTGTTAAAAATCTTCTGTCTTTCGTATTTTTTTTTTCTCTGAGGTTGGCAGGTATGGTACGTAATGACAATTTGAACTGCTACTGTATTCTTTCAGTTTTTTGAGCGATCACATTGCTTATTGTTCTCATTTGTCTGTTTTGAATTCCTATGATTTTTTTTTCGCCCCGCCTCCCGCTGCAGCACCACAGTCTCCAGGTTGCGTCCATATCCTACATACACATCTACACACATGCATACAATAACGCACCTACACACACTCATGCCTGCACAGACAAAAACACACCTACATGTACACATTCGTGGTTGCAAAAAGCATAAGTTAAATTCCATATACCAAAATTCAAATTTTTTTTTTCCAGTAGTACTTAGGAAAATCCCCTAGAAGGAATTATGAATAATCCTACGTGCATTTCTTAGATTTTGATTTACCCTGAATTTTTATTTTCTAATCAAAGCCTAAAATATTTGAAGCAATGAGAAGCAAAAGGTTGTAAATGAACATTTCAAAGTGTTGAATAAATTGCATTTAAAGATAACTTCCTTGGTAGACTTTCATTGGTTTTTTCTCTAAATCATGCTGTACAGCAGCACCCACCAGGACTACTAGTACTATCTCTTGTCCCAAGACAGAGGAGAGGTCCCCCTATCATTTGTACTGGTTATCTCCAAATTTTTAATTTTGCCACTTACATCCCTTTGTTTCTCACTGCCTCATATGAGTATGTTTTCATATCCGTTTGTATATAATTGATGGCATGTAGTAACAGGATCTTCTTTTGACTGTCCAGGTTCCTCGAGGCGGAGGTAGGATTGCCCGATCAACTCCCCCCAGGTCTTCCAGGGGCAGCCCACCCGGCCGTGGGCGTGGCGCTAAAGGAGGCACCCGAGGACTGGGCAAGGCCGGAGGGCGCGGCGGCAATAGGCCGCGGGGCACCATGGCCGGTAAGCGTAAGTTTGACAGCGGTCATCAGAACCAGGGGGCCTCCAAGCGCCGCTTCCAGAACAGCCGAGGGGCTATGGGCAACTCCTGGGGGAACCAGCCCATTCCCCAGCAACCACGTGGCGCCTCTGGGGGCGACGTCGAGTGGTACCAGGACTCCTTTGGCCAGCAGTGGGGATAAATCATTTCTTTGCTGTTAAAGTCTCGGACGAGAAGCAGTCTGTGGGCAGAGTGGACACGAGCAGTTGTGGGAACAGCGCCCATACTTTTTTTACCGTTGCTAATTTCCTCTTGGGAGTCGTGTATATTTATATCCACATGCTGGCCTGGCCTGTTCCCACACCGGGCCCCCACTCTGCTGACTGTCTGTCACTTTTACTGTCAACTATTCAGTAGTAATTTAACCATTATCATTGTAAAACTGTGCATGGATCTCCTCTCGTTTTGAGCCCACGGAGCGATGTGCCCGAGTTGTCGATATTTATGTCAGTGCACAATTTTTAGTTGAGGATCAGCATTGTTTTGTAATTTTATGGATGTAAATTGGAAAGTTTGTATTTGTTATATATTCAATCATGAATCTGATCAAGCTACCTTCATTCCATTTGTAATCTTTAAGTTCATTAGACACATTCTCTGTATGAAAATCATTCTTATTTCACATTGGTGCGTATAAATATTTTAGCATATGACATGCAGATTCGATGTAGATGTTATTTGTACATTTAAGATATAGTAAAAACTCATTTGTATGTTGAAGTGTTTTTTTCATTCTTTGCTTTGCTGTTTTTCCATTTGTACTTGTTGCTTACTTTGTTAATTTTTTAACTTAATAGTGCTTTTAGATTTTGTAGTGCTTTCTAGAAGAACAGAACCTTGAAGTTTCACTCGCCACTGTAATTCCCCCCCCCCCAAAAAAAAATGTCCTAGTCTTTGTATTTGATAAGGGAAAAGCTTTCATTAATTCTCGTATTTTTTTATGCATGCTTCCATTAGTTTGCAATCGCAGCTTTAAAAATCTAAAAGTGCTATTATATATAACAAAACTTTCGAGTTCAAAGTTTCGTGCATTAAGTTGCATCTGAGTTGCTTATTCATATTTACGATCTTATAGCTTCAAAAAATGGAAATGAAAGCCTTTTTGGAAATAAATCACTAATTGCCATAATAAAATATTAATTCAAATCTTAAGTGTCATTTTAAATCCATGCTACCTCTTTCCTTCAATCCTGTTTTAACCTCACTGCTTGTTATTAGACAGATGAAATTTTATCCTTTTTGTGTTAAAAACCTAATTTTATTTTATTCTGTTCTTGCAGTTGTATTTTATTTCATGTGCATGCATGTGTTTTCTGCACTTAGACTATTTGTTTGTGACATTGCTTCCTGAGTGTTTGTCTTGTTTATATTTTCCACGTTCTCTAAAATCTGTTGACTATATTATTTTTATGTAGTCTCTTCCTCTTTTGTTCTCCTGTTTTCCTCAAAATTTAACCCCTCTTTGTTCAGATGGCAATGGCACAGGTTGTGCAGAAGATCATGCAGTTGCATACCTGATCTAAATTTCTAATAATTCTTTCTTTCTTTTGCTATGTATAGTGGATATGTACGACCATATTATGTGAAAGATGAGCTAGACATGAAACTGCCTGAAGATGCAAATGATCTGTAGTTTTATACTGTAATGTGATCAATTTCTTCTGGCAGTCCAGCTGAAGTATTTTATTGTCCATAGGGTAAAAAATTGCTGTGATGATGCTGCCTGCCAGTGACTTTGAATAATAAATGTTCGTTTTTAAGAAGCATGGGTATATTTATTAAAAGCATTTATGTATAATGTTACTGGGCCTTTTTATTACTTGCCAGGGCATTCTTGGCTCACTTTCGTGTTGGCCAAGTTATGAGGGCTGTCTGGAAAGCTTTGAAACGTAAAACAAAAATAGTCAAAAGAACCAGATCCAAGAACTTCCTTTTGCTGGGAAAGTGATGGCAGCAGTTTTCTGAGACGGAATATTTTTCATAGACTATCTTGAAAAGAGAAGAACCTATTTCTAGAGTATACTGTGCAACATTTCTGGACAATTTTGAAGAAACTGGAAAAAAAGCCACATTTTAAAAATGGAAAAATATATAGTAGCCAACAGAACTTTCTGGCAGCCATTAAGAATCATTCAGACAGTTTTCATAGGCAAGTTTCAAAGACATCCCTATGCCTCTATAAAATTTCATCCCATTTGGGGGAAGATTGAGGGAGAAAAATTTTGAAAATTGGATCAGTTGATGTGGAATGACTGATAACATTGACAATTTATTAACATCTTTTGTTTTTGACTTAATTATGATCATAAATTAATGCTATATTTTAAGAAGAGGATTGCAATTGAGTAAGTGGAGTTCATAATTACAGTAGAAATTTTCATATTCATTACTTAAAAATAAACTTTTAAAATAAAACTAATTGAGGCTCAAAAGTAAAAATATAAATGTTAAGATAAAAAAAAAACAGACTTGTTCGACTAACAAAATATGCAGGTAAAATGTGCATTAGAGATGAGTTCAGGCTCATTTTTGAGAGCCCGAGCCCGAAAATTTGTAACCGAATCCGGGTGATATTGTCTCGGACCAAAATCCGAGCCCGAAGGAAACTTTCTTTTATCAAAAACCGAGCCTTCTACAGTCTGACATATCTCTGTTAATGAAATATGTTAAGTCAAATGTTCTTCATCAGCAGAAGTTTCTAAATTTTCTCGAAATGCTCCACTTCAAATGCATTACTCTATGACATACTGCAGTAGTAATCGCAAAAAAAAAAAAAAAAAACAAACACTATGAATAAGCGTTTATTTTTTTTTGGGGGGGGGGGAGGGGGTAAATTTTTACAATGATTGAACTGATTTAAATGTTGCTTTCATTTTCTCACAGTAAGAAAATGTTTATTTTCTGTGAATTTGTTTGGAGATTGACGATTGAATATCTTTGCTTGAGTCCGAGCCCGAAACCTATTTTTGGTTCTAGAGTTAGGGCCCAGGCCAAGAGCGTCTAATCTCTAATGTGCATGAAGTTATATTGGAGTCATTCTTTGTCAACTGACCTGATTTTTCCAATTGTCTCCGCTTGATCAAATCTGAAATGAAATTTCATAGAGGAGTAGAGATGTCTTTGAAACTAACCTATGAAATTTTCTGAGCTCCGAATCCTGAGGATCTAGGATCTTCAAAAAATAGTGCTCCAAAACGGCAGATCAGATTTGTGAGACGAATTGCCATGTTGTGGTAAAGGTTGCAGAAAATTTTATCACACTGAAAACATGAAATTTTCGGAGCTAGCTTAAAGTACATTTTGGCTGTTGATACGTTCTAGTATTTTTTCGATTTTGATCTCGTTAGATTTTGTGTAGCACACATCTAAACTCGTGAAAAGGTGCTCTTTCTTACTGAAATAATTTTGATACCATTAAATTATTAAAGCTGATAAGCCCTTGGGTGTCTGTCCTGAATCCAAAACTTCACCATGTAGAGCATAAGTACAACTCTTGCTCAAAGTTACTGACTCAGGTCTTTTAGAGTAATTGACCTAAAACTTTGATTCTTTTTGTTTCAAATTATCAACTTGGAGACCGCATAATTAAAAAAGTTGATTAGTTGCAACAGGTTTCTAACCTGGATCGTAGTATCCACATTTAAAAAAATTGGCATGGTTCACTCATTGCTTTTGAAGCAAAGCAACCATAGCTCTATTTCACGGCCTTAAACTTTGACCTTTACTCAAGGACAAAGAAATAATTTTTTTAAAAACAGAAACTCAACTTTTTCTTATAGTACCACGAACACATCCTGATTTTTTTACAAAATTGAAGACATGAACTATCACAAGTCCAACTTAAAAAAGAAAAAGAAACTACAATCTGCATTTTTGCTTCATTAACGTTGGTCATTGCACCCGTGCATCTGATTCATTACGGCAGGGGGTGAACGCTAATTGGGTCGCAGTCTCGGTAAAAGTTTTTGAAAAACTGCGCTAATTTTACCTCTCACTTTAAAGACAGTAACAAACTTGAGCAGCTTAATGCACTGTCATGCGAGTGAATTAGCTAGTATTTCATTTAAATTTCTGTCGGCTCATTTAGAGGCGTGCCAAAGATTGCTCTGCTAATTCATCCAACAGAATTTTTTCAAGGTACCACCCACATTTATAAGATTAGCTTCACTGTGACGTCACTTTCTACAGCTCAGAGAGGTAAACTAGTACGTTGTGGCCTTCACGAAACTTTCTTCTATATCTTACCATTCTGATCCCTCCCCATGCTTGACGAGGAAGCAACATTCCCAACAAAAACAAAATTACGTATGCAAAAAATTGGTGACCATCCCAATTCGCAACTCCAGCGCTCAAATACGCTACCTTTCGGTGATTTACATAACTGCCGAAAAAACTTTAAAAAACTAAACATTGCTTTCCATGTGTGTCTGTTTGACGTAAACATAGGCAGTTTGTTATGAGTATTTATTAACGCATTCGACGTGTCTTGGATTGCTTTCAGAAATAGAAAGTGTTTTGTCCCTTAATGTTATTCTCGAGCTCCTCAAAATAATGTTAGTCTTTATTTCCCTCTAAAAAGTGAGTTGACTGTCGTAAATGTCGTGAAATCCTAAACATATGAAAACTCCGGATTAACAAACTTCGCATCTGCAAGTCTATTCGAAGCATTTTTTTTTTTTTTTTGGAAGAAACTTTATAGAAGGTAAATTTTAGATTAGGGTTATAGTTTTAGTATTGTGCGAGCAAAGAACACTTGTGCTTGGCGAGATTTTGCATGTCAGTTGTAAACCATTTTTATTTTTTATCATGTGTGGATTAAAATGTAGAAAGATAACAGAATTCGATAAGTTTAAAGAAATAATGGAAGATCAATAAAAATGAAAACTACCGCCATGTATCCGGGAGCATTTTGTTGATGATGCATGACAGAATTAAATCATAATTCAGAAATTAGAAACATACGAAACCGAATGTAAAACAATTAGCGCTAGCCAAACAAAACAAAAAACTTTCATCTTCCTCTTTTGATAACACTGATAAACAAAGGTTTATTTATATGAAATATTTATTATTTATAGTGTTCATATGGCTACAATAAAAATGTAGTTTCATCAAGAATTGATAAATTTCGAATTTAACATCGTGGAAATGGCTGCTTACAACTACGAACTACGGAATTTGTATCAATTTCTAATGTTTAGTAATGCTTCTTAAATTCTCATTTCTTTTTACATGAGCCAGAATATTCACAAGACTTTGAAAACTAATTTTAAAAGAATAAAACAAAAAAGTCATGCATACACACAAAAATTACTAGGCTTATTAGCATTTTCTACGCTACGACGTGCGTTTGTTTTACCTTTTTCATCCGCCATTAGATGGTAGCTGCCCCCTATAGTTTGTTGGAGTTGCGAATGTCTGAATTATCACAAAAGCAAAACAAAGAGCGAAATTTGAAAGTTATTTTAAAAGCTTTGCTTGAATTAATTACAAATATTTTATTTGTTAACAAACATAAGATGGCAACAGTTAAAAAATTTTAAATCATTGAGAATATTTTCGATCATTCCCATACAATTAAAATCACGAGAAATACGCAGACGACAGTCTATTAAGATTTATCTTTCTTATCGTTGCATTAATTCGCAACTCCAGCGCTCGAAACCTTGCTTTGATTTACAAAACTGCCGAAAAAACTAAAACATTGCCACATTGCGTTCCATGTGTGTCTGTTGACGTAAACACGGGCAGGGCAATTCCACGGTGTCGGACGTAAAAATTGAAGGAAAATTTCTCGGTTTTAGTTCCATTTACCATATGGTTCTTATACTTTTTTACATTGATCATGTCATGGTTCATCACAGTGATTAGTTTTGCATAGATTTGGGTTATGTGGAAAAAATTTCTAGGTCAGAGAACTTAATAAAAAAAAATCTAAAAAATATTTTTTGGTGAGTTTAAGCAGCATTTTTCAAAGAAGTGTTTCCCGGTTAGCATTTATTTTTGTATGATCATTCATGTACAGTTTAACTTAAAGTGCATACTGCGATCAGAACTTATGAGTAAAATATTAAAAACTGTTTTAGAGGAGGGGCCCCACTTACCCCGTAAAATTTCGCTGTAAGACGTCCCCACACTATGGGGTAAGTGGTTCCCTCCTAACAGTGAGGATTTGAAAATAAAAAGCAACTATGATGACTTAGTAGGAATTGATAGTTTAGCTACAAAAGCTGGTGATTAGTTATTTGTGAAACTTACCTGAAAGAAAACCATCAAGATTTATATGGGTTGAATGTTGATAATGGTTCTTCCTTAGCCAACTTTACATAGACGCAGTCATTTACTGTTTCTAATTTCTTTTTCCACTTATAGTTTCGGCAAATTTGCCAAAATTGATCTTAATCAACTGTATTACGTTCATTCAACCACACCTTTTCTCAAAAGGGGTCCTACTTACCCCTATCAACCCTAAATGTAGATACAATGAATTCACTAAGTTGTTTTTTATGCATGTTTCACTTTCACTTTGAAATTAAAGGCAAAAAAAGGAGAAACACAGTTGAAAACATATGTTATTTAAAGGAATGTAACAGTGTCGGACGTAAAAAATTTTTTACTTCCGACACCTAGATTTTAGTAAAAAATATTCACTTGTTACAAAATGAAAATAGGTTACATCAAAGAGATTGAAATTCTTACTTTGTACCCAAAAATACATGTATGTAGCCTTAAAATTATTGACTCAGCATAATTAACTGCGCATTTTGGTGTCGGACGTAAAACACTTAATGTACCCCAGAGGAATTCTTTTAGCCTGGAGCAAAGGAGAGTCGGAGGGGACATGATTCAGTTACTTAAATTTATCAAAATGAAAGATGTAAATGGATTAAATTTTTGCGGGGAAAGCAGGACAAGGGGTCATTGTTTTAAGCTATTTAAATCTCAGGCTAACTTGGAAATCAGGAAAAACTACTACTTTAGCAGGGTCGTGGGCACTTGGAATAGCTTACCGGAAGAGGCGGTAATGAGCAAGGGAGTGGATAGCTTTAAGAGGGCCATTGATCTTCATTGGGGACTAATTAATTGACTTGGACCACAGAGCCTGTTGCTGGTCGTCACATTTGTGTTTGTAAATCAAAATGAATTATATTTTGACACATTTTTGCAACATCACCAGCAGTACATTGTATCTTTAAATGATTATTCATCTCAATTCATAATATTAGTATGTATTTTTTGGAAAAAAAACGAATTTCTTTGAGAGTCACCAAATATGGTTTGAAAATTCTCAAGATGTTGACCTTAGTTTGACCTCCTGTAACTTATTTATAACTGAAGTGATCAAATTTTAGACAGGCATTTCAAAATATACAACTCTTTACCTTTAAAATGACACCTCATTTGTTTAAAAATTTTAATTTTGAAAATTTGATCATCTGGTTGACCTTATCATGGAATTGCCGAGGCAGTTTGTTAGGAGTATTTATTAACGCATTCGATGAGTCTTAGATTGCTTTTAGCAACAGAAATTGTTTCGTCCCTTAATGGTATTCTCGATCTTCTCAAAATAATGTTAGTTTTCATTGTTTCCCTCTAAAAAGTGTGATGATTGTTGTAAATGGCGAAAGCTAAACGCAAGAAAACTCTGGGTTCACAAACTTCGCATTTGCTCTGTTCGATGCATTTTTCTTTTTTGAGCAATCACGATTGCTTATTGTTCTCACTTGACTGTTTTTGGCGTTCCTTTGATTTTTCCCACCGCCACCCTCCGCACTATCACGGTCGACAGGCTCCTCACGATGCTGCACTTCTAGCGAAAGCCGTCTCCAGTTTGCATCCTCGTCCTACACACACGCGCATACATACACAACTACACAAACACATACACACAAGCATACATACAAACACCCACACATACACACACAAAAACATACAACTACCCACACATTCATGCCTGCACACAGACACAAACACACATGCCTACACACACATACACATACCCCCCACCCCACAGACACAAACACACATGCCTACACACACATACACATACCCCCCACCCCACAGACAAACACACATGCCTACACACATACCCCCACACACAAACACACACGCCTACATACACACACTCGTGATTGCGAAAAGCATTATTTGAATTCAAGGTGTCAAAATTCAAATTAATTTTTTTTTTTGCTAGAGGATAACGGTATACCAGGTAAGTTTTTTTTTTTTTTTTTAATATATATATATAAAATTGTTTCGTGTGAATTTGTAAGAATATGAGTTTTTTTAAATCTTAAGTTCAAAAGAAGGATTTGATAACATTAGCAGAAAAATTAGCACTTTCATCTCCGCCTAGTTTAAAAATAATTAGTTAAACCAACCTAATTTACTGCAGCATTTAGTTGGAATGGAATGGGCAGTATGCAAAATATTTTCTTGAATATATTATCGTAGAACGAAATGGAAAAATGTTTAACGCTGAGAATTTTCCTCGCCAAAATAGTGAGATTATAGTTTAGGGTTATAGTTTTAGTATTGTGCGAGCAAAGAACATTTGGCGAGAGATTTCGCATGTCAGTTAAACCATATTTATTTTTTATCATGAGTGGAATAAAATGGTAGAAAGATTACAGAATTCGATAAGTTTAAAGAAATAATGTTAGATCAATTGAAAAGAAAATTACCACCATATATCCGTGAGAATTTTGTTGATGATTTGCATGGCATGACATAATTAAATCATAACGCAGAAATTAGAAAAATACAAACCAGAAAAATTTAAAATTAACCGATTCGGCAATTTGAGAAAAATAACTCAGCTACAAATGCAAAACAATTAGCGCTAGCCAAGCAAAGCAAAGAAGTATCATGTTCTTTTGATAATAATTCGTAATGTCATATAATTAAATTATCTAGCATTAATTGTTATTCTTGTCAGGCCACAATTATTATTTAGTTTTATCAAGAATTGATAAATATCGAATTCAACATCGTGGAAATGGCTGCTTAGAACTACGAACTACGTAATTTGCATTAATTTTTGACGTTTAGTAATGCTTCTTGAATTCTCATTTCTTTCTACGTGTGTCAGAATAACAAGACTTTGAAAATTAATTTAAAAAGAATAAAGCGAAAAAATCATGCATACTAACAAAATTTACTAGGCTTAATAGCATTTTCTTCGTTACCACGTGCGTTTCTTTTACCTTTTTCGTTCGCCATTTGAAAGTGGCTACAGTGCCCTCTATAGCTCGTTGGAGTTGCGAATAAAGCTATTTTTATTCGCATAAAAAAATCAGCACTTCTTGGAGCAATTAGCGCCAAAATTGAACCAGTGCCTGTTTACATATGGATTCATATTTATTCCAAATTTTATCCAGAACATAACTTCTTGGGGTATCGCACTCGCTAGAAGCGTAGAGATGCTAATTTTCAGCTTCCGAGATCCGAATCTTGTAGATCTACGATCTCCAAAATAGTGGATCAGCTTTGTGAGAAGAATAGCCATGTTGAGGTCAAGGTAACAGAAAATTTTGACACTGGAAGTATAGTATTTATGTGAGTTTGAGCTCATAAGATTTTGAATGGCACGCATATACACTCGTGAAAAAACGCTCTTTTATACTAAAATCGTCATTTTTGAGACCGTTGAAGTAATATGATTAGATCTCATGATTTTCTGACATGAGTCTAAAACTACACCACGTAGAGCTTAATTACAGCTCTTGCTCAAAGCTATTGACTCATGCGTTATAGAGGAATTGACCTAAAACTTTGATTCTTTTTGTTTCAAATTATCTATTTTGAGGCCGCGTAGTTAAAAAAATGGTGATTAGTTGCCACGGGTTTTTAACCTGGACCTTAAACTACACAGGGTTCGTACGCTCCTTCAAAACTCCTCCAATACTCCTTCATTTAGGAAATTTTTTTAAAGGGCCCTTCAAACTCCTTCATTTTGTTTGAACTCCTTCAAAACTCCTTCTTTCTTAGTTCAAGACATAATCTTCCTCTATGACAGTAGCTTGAAATACTTCGGTTGACAATTTAACTTTCTCACAAGGGTGTATAACGGTGATTTTAATGTAGTAATTTCGTATATATATATCTTAATATATAAAAATCAATGTCCTGAGATAACATATATATATACATACATATATATATATATATATATATATATATATATATATATATATATATATATATATATATATATATATATATATATATATATATCAACGCACAGCCGAAACCGCTGATACCTCAGACTTGAAATTTGGCAGGCATGTCCCATGAGTACGAAAGTAACCACTAAGAAAGGATTTTTCGAAATCTCAATTAGTTCGGGAGAAATTAATTAAAACCAATTAATTTCTGCGAAATTAAAACCTGTCATTGAAATTTAAATCCCTTATTTTAAGAGGCTTTTCTCCATTCAAATCATTATTCAGTACTTCATCTCAACTTTTGGTCGATAGCGAATTTTAAATTTGATATTGTTTTTATTTCTCACGCGATTCTTCGAGGCTTTTCTCAAGTCAAATAATGATGCTTCTGTCTTTTGCTTTCATTTTTTCAAAACTAGAAACGAAGTTTTTAAGAACATCATCATAGGCGGACTATCCTTTTGAATTTAGAAGAGTGCAGTTTTCTGTAAAAGTTTGCTTTGCAATAACCGTTAATAAGTCACAAGGACAGACATTAAAAGTAGCAGGGATCAATTTAAAGAATACTTTTTTTTTTTTCACACGGCCAATTTTATGTAGCTTGCTCCAAAGTCTGTTCATCAAGCAGCTTAATAATTTTAGCACCAGAAAAAAACAACAACCTAAAAGTGTGTTATAAAAAGAAGTTCTTGCTTAAACATAGGTATAACAATAAAATGTGGATGGCCTGTGTTTGCAAAGATAATCAATACTTTAAAAGGATCGTTAATAACAGTTAAAGATCGGTTAAGTACAAGCGCATATACATAAGGAGTCCAGGGGACCCGGGATCCTCCCAAAATTAGAAAAAAATATAGGTAATAAGTAATTATTACAGGGGATTTTCGAAACTAGGTGCCCCAAACAGTTAACCCTTGCTAATTCCATTACCCGAGCAATGCTGGGTACGGGAATGCTAGTATATATATATATATATATATATATATATATATATTATATATATATATATATATATATATATATATATATATATATATATATATGTATGTATATATATATATATATATATTTTTCATAAAGATGTGATTTACAAATTGATCATAGAAGTTATAAAAGTTTAAGGTTAAAATATTTTAGATGACTAAGAAATTTCATAAAGGAAGTAAACCTGCTTAAATGGTGCTTGGCTATTTTTTCAAGTTTTATGGTTATTTCTTTTCCCTCCACCCCACTCTCAGCTGCAAAAGTCAGTTTGTCTAATTGTTATTTAAATATTTGAAAATACATAAGCAGATGTACTATATTAAGTGATTGTGTTAAAAAAAACAATTGTTTAGCAAATCACCGTTATGATATGAGTCATCCACAAGTAATTTTATGCCTTGAGGAGGAGACGGGTTCATGAAAGTGTGACAAGGGGAAGAGAGAGAGTGACAAAAAGTAACATCACGCAGTTATTATAGCAATATGTTTTTTAAAAATATGACACATGATAAGAGGAGGAGTAAGAAAAAAGTGTGACATTATTTAAGGACAGCCCATTAGTACTCCTTCAAAATCTCATTTTACTCCCTCAAAACTCCTTCATTTTATTTCTGAAATTGAGTACAAACCCTGCTACACCACTCGGACTATAACTACAGCTGTGTCCCAAAGTTGTTGACCCGTCGCGATCAAAGATAGTGACCTCTAAACTTGGCCATTTTCAAAAAATCATAGACTTGGAGACCGTTTAACTACTAAAGCCAAGGCAAACGGAAGCTATTTTATATTTTTCTTATTACTACATATACTGTGGTGAGTAGTTGATCATATACTTATTTCCGAGGGTTACTCAGGGCAATAGCAGATATCCGGGCCCAAACAAGGCAAAAAAAGTTGCATTTTCAATTGACCTTTGCCCTCACAGCCATAGGTGAGTCACCAAAATATTTATACTAGAATATACTTAGTATCAAGTAGTATCCTTATATATTATTTCTGTAGCCTGTTTTTGGTTTCTACGCCAGATTTTCCTCAATTCTTGATCGATTTCTTTGATTTACGCCTTATTTTAAAGCTTATGGTGTTGGCTACTGACGAAAAATAGACCCACGGTCTAAAAATTGTTTTTTTCAGCCGAAAAACTTGTTTTAAAGAACCAGAATGAGGTTTTCGGTTAAACTTATAACTTTAATTTGCGCTATAACCGACAGAGCTGAATAGCTTGATCGGCAGAGCGTTCTCCTCGTAACCTGGAGAATTCGTGTTCGGGCCCACGTCCGGACAATCTGCAACAAAAAATTAAAAGAAATATCGCGCATTACATGAACACTTAATTAAGTGAATAACGACTATGAAGGAATAAAATGAATGAGAAGGAAACACTCCTTGCTGGTATGAAAACTTGAAGTGACGTTGTGCTAAATTACTTCCGAATTGTACGTTTTTTTTTTTCTTTTTAAGCTTTGGCTCTGGTAAGAAAATTAAAGCATAATGTAAGCGAAAATATAAGTAACAGGTTTAAGATTTCAGACTACAATAGAATTGTTTTTTGTTCAGAGAAGAAAAAATAAATCGTATATTGAAATATATATTCTTCTAATGAGTTTTTGACTCTTTGTACAAATAAAAAAAATACTACCTCAATTTGAAGGGTAAAATATATATTTTTTCTTCTTTTTGCAAAAAAACAAATAGCTTATCACATTTTTACTACTTTCGAAAAGCTGCGCTTAAAAAAGAGCATAGTTCAATTTATTTTGTATTTTAACCGTTCTGTTAAATGATGAACACGTGCTGCCATCTAAGTCATAACGGTTCAAGCAGCCTGCGGTAACAAATTGTAAAAATTTTCAAGAATAAAAAAATGTTTGTTCAATATCTTATCTTATATATTATTCCCTTCTCAATTTAAAACTTATCAGGCTGGCTAATGAAGAAAAATAGACTTACGGTCGAAAAATCAAGTTTTCTAAAACGCCCCTTGCTGTTTCAAAACCTTGATGCTGCCTGTAGTTCTTATTTATTTTTTAAAAGCAAAGTTCTAATGCAGTTTTCCATTTTTTACGTCGCTTTCAGCAAAAAAAAAAAAGCCTGTGTGTGTGTGTGTTCATATTTTAATAAAGCTTAAAAGCACTGGACTTAGTTGTTCGGTTAACTTGATAAGTTTTTTTCGGTAGAGCGTTCGGCTATAAACTATTCGAACTTCGGGCAAGTTTGGGCTGTCCGAAAGAATATCAAATTTATATTAGTATTACGCATTACATGTACTCATAACATACAAACGTAATAAAATAAATGCAGTGAGATTGCTACTTGGTGTTTCGACTCCTTTATGCAGGCTACAGTTATCATTCAGATAAGTTGACTGTTAATCGAAGAGTGTTCTTCCTTTTTTTAAGCTTTGACTACATCCAGACCACTCAGCATAATGTAAGCATAAAAAAGTATTAGATTTACCAAAAAGAAATACTTTTTGTGCAAAAAAACATTTTCATTGTATGCTGAAATGTAGATGTTTCTAATAGCAGTGTTCGACCTTTTATACAAATGAAAAAATACGACGCCAAATTAAAACTACGAGTTTCATCCAGTAAACCTTTAATTTTTTTATTCGCGCGAATACGATAGAAAGCATTAAAATTATTATCAACTTCATTAGCAAGAAATCATTTTCTACTCCTCTGCTTTCTGCTGAAAAAAAAATACATTTTGTCTACGTTCGAAAAATTACACTTAAAAAACGGACTCAGTTCAACTGGTTTTGGTTTTGAATTTTAAGTGTTTGATTAAAAGAGAAACATGTGCGGGCATTTAAGCCGTAACTGTTAAAGCAATCTTCTATGTGAAATAGTTCAATATTCAAAGATAAAAACACTTTTTTTTTCAATGTAATTTATTACTTCTCTAGAATGTTTGTTTCAATCGCTACGTGAGATCTTCGTCATTCTTTAATCAAATTCCATGCTTTTCGAATAATTTTAAATCGTATCATGCTGGTTAATGACAAAACATAGAAGCATGATCTTATTTTTATTATTATTATTTTTTTTTTGGCAAAAAGCTTTTTTGCTGTTTTTTACTACGCATTCCTTCAATGAATAGCTTTCGAAAAGGAAGGCGCAATTGCTAATTTTGTTGGGGTGTCGGGCTGTTACTTAGAATGGCGCCAATACGAATCCGTTCCAATAAATATCTCTTTAATATTTCTTTTTTCCCGTCAGATGCTCACATGGGCAGGACTGTGTTTGCCACAACCTGTTTTTTTACATGCACAATTATTGCTTTTTTCACGAGTCACTACTCAGCCACACTTTTAATGATATTTATGTTTGAATTGAAAATATGTACGACCAAAAGGTGAGCGATGATCAAATTATCACAACGTTGTATTTTACGATGTTTTGTTACTGATGTCTTTAAACTACATGCCTTCTCTTCTGCGCTTGCTTTTTTTTCGGTTCTTCTTCATAATGTTCTTCCTTTGAAATTCTTAAAGAGCGAAATACCTTATGAAACGATTCGAAGCACAGTGCGGAGTTCCGCACGGGTCGACTAGTCCTTATTTAAAAGAATTGGCGCGGTTCACTCATTGCTTTTGGAGCAAAGCAATCATACATTCTTTTTTTTTTCGTGACCTTAAACTTTGACCTCTATTCAAGGACAAACAAATCAGTTTTTTTTAAAAGAAACTTCACTTTTTCTTATCATAGTACCACTAACATATCCTGAAATTTTTACGAAAATTGAAGACATCAACTATCGAAAGTGTCCAGCTTTAAAAAAAAAAAAAAAAAAAAAAAAGACTCTTAAGAGTGACGTAGGAGGACAAAAGCAACGTGGTTACCAACATCGATGACACACAACCAAAAAACGTTCATATTGAAAAATTTGAGCCATTCCTATTGTGAGGCTCTGAGAAGTTGAGCTCCGACTCCAATAGTGTTTATCTCTGTTTCAGTAAATAGGGAGGGGTTATTGGCGCTAAGTTGAGTTGAAAGCACTTTCTTAGTAGTTTTTCAAAAACATTCCAATTAAAATCCGAACCAATAACGCGTCTATTTTTCACTAAACTCCCCTAAAACAGGTAAACATAGTCGAGGTCACAGCTCAACTAATCAGGGCTGTACTATAGACAATAGAAATGATCTTTCTGATTTGTTAGTGTTATGGAAATGACGCAAGTGATCATGGATGCGTTAATGCTTTGCAAAGAACTACAGAGAAAAATTCTTAAAGACTGCCAAAAGACCAACTTCTTTTTATAAACAGAACACGAAATTAATTTATGGTTTCTTTATGCATGTTGTGCATAGAAATCGATATAAGTACACATTAAACTTATTGTACGTACAATTAGTCATCACTTAAATGAAGAATTTTTTTATCTACAGAACCTAACCTCTATTTTAACACTAACATTAGGTCTCCATTTAAGCGGTTTTGATTTCCGTGGAACGTAACCCCCGCGTAAAACGAGGGTCTACTGAACTTCCTTTTTTGTAAAAGGAAGTAAGAAGATTAAGATCAGAAGTATCATTCCATTTTTTATCGTTGAAAGAATTCTAAAAATTTAAATAAATAAAGAAACATTTCGAGCTTTTTTTTAATGAGCCTTGGCGATATTTTCGTCCATAGAAGCGTTAAATTTTGTCCAAAATTCAGTTGGAAGCTGTCAGGGGTGGGGAATTATGGAGCATTCAATTGAGTTAGACAGTTGATAATGCAGTTAAAAAAAATATGAGCTTTTTTTTTTGGTAAACAAATATACTGCAAAGTTTTAATTATTATACTTATATTATATATATATTTTATCATTACTTAATTAAGCTAATTATCATACTTATTAATTGTAGTTTTTATTGGAATAGTACTAATTCATACAATTAACAGTTGATGTTCTGATTTAGCATGCCTCTATTTTTAAAGTTCGTGCAACCTTGGACCCCCACCCCCCCTTAACAAAATCCTAGCTACGTGCCTGATTCCAACTAAATGCTGCAGTAAAATTAGGTTAGTTAAATTAATTATTTTTAAACTAGGCGAAGATGAAAGCCCTAATTCTTCTGCTAATGTTATCAAATCCTTCTTTCGAGGCATGATGCATTACTAAGAGAAGTATCACAAAGAACTTAATTAAATAGCATTTATTTAACACTATATATTTTATTGGAATGTTGGAACACGTGTAGCAACTATTTAATTACAGAAAACTGAACATATTTTTTAAAAATGGTTTCATATTTTTCATCTTACCCATTCATGCAATTTCTAAAACAACAATATTTTGTATGCAATGAAGCTTTCACTTACGTGGCATAGAAATTCATGCCTATACTTCTGTAGACAGATATGCTACATTAAAACCTTTTGTAAAGGTCATGCAAGCATAATTTGTAGAAATAAGCTATAAATTGTGGTTTTACATCCTTTTTTGGCTATACCCACATAGATGTATTTTGAAATACGGATGATCAACTGAACACAAAAAAATGTTGGATGATGTTGACACGGCTTTATTGGTAAAATATTGAGTTATAAATTTTGCAGTAAGTAATTTGATATCGTATCTTTTACTTTTTGTAAATATATATATGAAACAATTTCATTAATATTCTCCAATCGATTCACTAATATTTCTGGAACACACTTTTTTTTTTCCAGAGTTCCGACGGTCGTTAACCCATTGAACTCGGATTTAAATAGCACTATGAGGCGAAGTGAGTTATTCGAGTTCTTGGCCATTCAAGCATAAGCGAGCGTTCTTGGTCATTCGAGTCCATTGGGTTAATAGTTCTTAAAAACTTCTTTTCCGCAAAAAGTCTTTAATAAAACGAAAACAATCAAGTTGCGACCTTTGTGGGGGAAAAGAAAAAAAAATATATGATGCCGATTTTTTTAAAAAAATGACTTAAAACATTGCCAATAGAAAATAATATTCTTACATAAAGAATAAATTTAGAAACAAAAATTGGCAACTGGGTGTAAAATTACTACTTATTGTCAAACAAAAAAAAATCTGAAAAGTTAGGCTCTTAAAAATGTCGACACTGAAATTTTTAGGTGTAAAGTACAGCTAACTGCCGCTATTTTCTGCTGATTGAGGGTGAAGTGGGTTAAACGAAACTTAATGAGCTACCGAATTTTCCATGTTGATTACTTTTCTCCCACTAACTGGGTGACATTTTTACAAATCATAATGCTTTACCTAATTTCTAATTGTTAACTTATACTTTTGAGGTCTTTGATTTTTTTCCTTAATAAGTCCTTAACTTTTTGTTGTAAAAGAATATTTAAAACAAGTGAGAACCCAGTTTTAGAAATAAATGTCTTGTGCGTGCGTTAATTTTAACCGTTATGTACCAATGCGTTAGTACAGCGTTTCTTAAATTGTGTTCCCGCGGAACCCCAGGGTTCCACGGAGCTCTCTCAATGGCTCCATGAGATTTGCATGTTTTCTTTTCACAACTTTCAAATTTGTTCTTTGAAAAATCGATAAAACTAATGCTTTTTCAAAATTAAAAAGAAATTTACTTTTACTTTCGTATACTAATCTGATTGTTATTACCCATCTGGGTTAGTCACTATAGGAATATTTTTATTTGTTGCCTAAAATAATGCAAATTTTATTCTATCAAAAATAGCTTGAAATTGAGCCTTCAGGATTTCAACTTCACAATTTTTCCCAAAACACCTCCTTTTCATCTAATGTCATCAAAGATAGGCTAAAATTGCATTTGAAAAACTTCTATTTCGAAAAATTTCCGGGAAAAACTTCTGATCCCGTATTATCCCCGAAAGATATTTTAAAAGTGATTTTAGTATTTAAAAAAATTTCGAAGTGTACACACACACACGAAAAAGTACGATTTTTGTCGTCAATTTCATATATTCTGCTCTTGATACCAGCTACTCTTTCTGTATCTCTGACAGCATTTGATAGGACAATCTCAACATTTAACGAGTAAGGACCAATTTAAGGAGCAGTACTGGTCAAGGGCATCGAAATGGTCTATTTGTCTGACGTTAACAGATAGTAACATCTAAGTCTATGATTTATAAATAAAAATAAAAACGTCTTTAGTTTTTTAGTTAAGTTTTAAAAACTTTTTGTGTAAATGTAAGTGAATTTTAATACTATTGCTTGCAGGTAAAAAGCATGAGCATTTCTTTTCCTAATTAAGAATGTTTTCAATCAAAAACTCATTCATAAATTCTGGGATTATTTGTCTCTTACAAAATACAAATAGAACTGTACGTATTGGTATTTTACTATAACAAATAATAACTAGCAGTTATCAATAGTTAGCATGATCGTTAATGAAATATATTTAATTAACTATTTAATGACAAATACAAATAGTTGATGTGATAGTTTGAGGTTTTAACCTGGGCCCGCTTCGAAACAGAATCCTGGCTACGCCACTGCAAACTGGTGACGAAAAATCAGGGGTTCCACGAAAAAGTGAGCATTAAAAAAGGGTTCCACCAATAAAAGAAATTAAGAAACGCTGCGTTAGTATATACAGCAAATGTGATCCTTAGAATAAAAAAATATATATATATTCCTTTTTTATAATCAATCTTAAGAAAACTGCTGTAATATATTTCAAATGAAATTCAGAATTTTATAAAGACATTATTTCAAATTGAGGGTGAATACAGAACACAATGATTAGTAAGCACAAATGTCATAATAAAAACAAGAAAAATACTGTAGTAAAATAGTATAGTCGCATTGCTCTACAACCGTATGTCACAAAAGGAGAAGTTATACTATAACTTGCACTGTCGTTCATACAAATCTTTTTATTTTGTCGTAAGTTTTCAAAATAGTGAATGAAAACACATTTACATTTCACTTAACAATTTTTGAAAAGAAAAAACTGCTTAGATGATTCTAAATGATGCTAAAGATATTCGAGATTCGGAAAAAATAAACATCATATATTTAATATTTACATGGAAAAAGACAGACAATTAGAATGATACAATGTACGAACAATTTCTAGGTCACTATTTTTCATCAGCAGAGAATTCGATTTTTTTTTTTTTTTCCATTTCTATTTTCTGGGTAAAACTGTGCTATTCAAATAGTGATATTAGTACTTGCTAACGTTTCGAGTTGTATTACAGTCATCATCGTCCCAATCAAATTTATACAGTTTAATTTAACATTGTTCAGGAAAGAGACTAAGTAATCATAGTTTTGAGAAGGACATAAAAGCAATTTTAGTATTCATTCGTCGACCAATATCTCAAAAGTAAAAGTGTGCGATATAACCAATGATGAGTCGCCAAACTTGTTGGCTGCATTCATTTCAAAAAACTTTTAGATGGAGGAGGTTTTTATAATACAGGGTGTTTCAAAATGAATAGCGGGGTTTTAACATGTTATAATATTTATTACATCAAACTTACAGCCACAAGTGATATAGCAAATGAAAGAGAAACTCAAACAGTTTTACACAATAGCCTACAAGTGTTCAATGTGAGCACCATTCGTCACTCTCCACACGTCAAGACGATATGCGAGTACTTCGGCCTCGGTTCTTCCCAAACTTTGATGAGTGTCTCATTAGTAATTGCTGCAACAGCTGTTTCAATCCCGTTCCTTAATTCGGGAAGGTCTGCTGGCAGTGGAGGCACATACACACGGTCCTTAATAAACCCCCAAAGATAGAAATCACACGGCGTTTGGTCGGGTGACCGTGGTGACCAGGGCCATGGGAAACAAGCCCTGTCATTAGGCCCCTTACGGCTAATCCAGCGGTCGGGTACAGTTAGGTTAAGCCAATCGCGTACCATCTTGCAGAAAGATAAAACACAAAACGTTTTCTGTTCTTTAGTCGCCATCTTTGCTACAAGCGCTTTCTAGCGGATTGCAGCAGAAACATTCCACGCGCATGCGCACTGATGCCAACAAACAAAACTGTTTGAGTTTCTCTTTCATTTGATATATCACTTGTGGCTTTAAGTTTGGTGTAATAAATATTATAACATGTTAAAACCCCGCTATTCATTTTGAAACACCCAGTATTACTTTTGATTTGGCGATGGTTTTACGCAGATGCCGATTCTTAAGGCGGGGGGGGCGGAGGGGGACTCCCGAATTTTAATGCCTTCTCCCGAACTCCTAACAAAGTGAATATCCCCTGAATTTTCATCAAAACAACCAAATTTCCTGAAGGAAGGATTTTTTAGTGATAAGAATTTCTGGGGAAATCCCTACAGTAAAACGATTACGATCACAAAAACGAAACCTTTTCAAAATTGTAACTGTCCAATCTTTTTTAAAACATGTTTATTTTATTTTCCTTCTTTTTAAAAATTTTTGCATTCCTAAAAATGCGGGAAAACGTTTCTGATTTTTCTCTTAACCTCCTAAATTTTTTCCTGCTACAAGGAATGCTTGTTATCAAAGAAAAAAAGATTTAGGCATATTTTAAAACTTTTCAGCTTAAAAGTTGTAATTTTTTAACTTCAAAAAAGTATTTGTAATAATAGTCATCTCAATTTTCAAATTTTGAGGCCTATATAGGTTTAATTCGCAACTCTGATATCCTATAAAAGACGCTGCAATCTCTGGCTAACGACGGCGACGGCTGAAACAAACAAATGCCGTAACTTATAACCTGTTTTTAAGCTTAGCGAATCAGAGTAATTTTTCACCGTGTTAAGGGGGGGGGGGGCGGCTTTTGAAGATGTGCGTTAGCTTCTAAGTTAAGCTGAGGCACATAGAAATTAACGGAACACGCGCATCAAATTTTTACTTTACCCCCTCATTCAGATAAACTCGTTTTAATTGGACGTTTGCCAATTCCATATCATCCGTAGGCAGACTGTACGTAAGCACCGAACAAAGTTTGAAAATATAAGGCATGATTTCAATCATGCGTTCGTTACAAAGTTAAATTTAGGCACTTCAAATAAATGCTACAATCAACATTATTAAAGCACAAATATCGAACATAGTAAAAGCACAACTTCGATGACTACTGCTTAGCATTGGAAGCTCACAACATTTTCTGTCTACATTGGAAATAAGGCTTCTTGTAATCCCGAAAGACATAGCTTCCATCAAATTACAATTTTTGTGTTTAAATTACGTTGATTTTGTCGTTTATTTATTGAACAGTTTTATTTCTTAGGCACTAGTTTGATTGAAGGTTAAAGTTTGATTATAATCCCGAAAGAATATCTGTACCCGGGAGGTAAAGGGTACCAAGTCATAAAAAGAAAATTAGCCCGGAGATGAGTTTAAAGTTTTTTATGTGATGATACGTATTGCTGGATTATCTTTTATGGCAATCCAGCTTATAAAATGAAAATTTGTTTAGCAAAATCTTAGTGATTTATTCCTCTGAATAGAGAAAGATTAAAATTTTTGTAAGTCGCTGTTTAAATCTCGATTTAATTTAAAAAAATAGGGATATCTCCTTCACCTCCCAAGTACAGAAATGTTAAATGGGAAACTGATCTCAGGTGAATTATAAGACACTCTTAGGCACTTTTCAAAGTTTTTGCTTTTTCTGTGGGATATTGATTGTATTCATTAAAGTACATAACTTTTTCTACAAGAGTTATGCCATTCCCTTGAAAAACACTCAACATGAATTAGAGATGTATGCCACTTATAGGATGCAAGCGCAATTTCGGAACTACAATATTTTCCAGGCCTTTGGCAGTGGTGGTTCCTCTATATGACCTCGTGAACCTCCAACGAAAACAAAGGGATAACCTTTTAAAAAACGATAAAGCACATCACCCAGAGAGATATATTTGCTAATCCCCCTCCCACTCATTTTTAACACTCTTAGTTTCTGTGAGTTCTTGATCCTCTACCGTACGTGCGGTCCAAAACTCTGCTTGAAAATAGCTTATAGTAGCAAAAGCGTATGAAAACGGAAGGAAAAGCACTACTGTATAATATTCCAATGGCACAATTTTTTGTGCTCCCCTTATGACAGAAGATTGCCATATTTGATTATTTATCAAAATCTTTAGAAATTTGGCTCAAAAATCTTTTAAACTTTTGCCGTCACAAGTGCGTGTTAACAGCACTGTCTTAATACATGGTAAATGAATTCTTTTGTTACACAGGTTTTGGGATTCAGAAATTGCTTCATTTTTCACTTTAAATTTCCTTTTGTAAAAAGCTATTAAAAACTTTTAAGAATAATTTTTAACGAAACGAGGACAAACTATGCTTTTTAACTATTCCCTCGATTGAAAAAAAAAAAAAAAAAAAAAACACAATACAGAACTAAAATTCACATTCCATAAAAATGTTATTGATTTATTTGCCTCAAAAATAAATAATTAAAATAAAATAAATGCATTTATAAGTAGCTTGTGCAACGTTTAATTTTTTGTTTTGAGAATTTGTTGGTGAACCTGCATTTGAATCTTGGTTTGATTCCTTTTAAGCATCGAAAAAGAAATGAATGACATGGTGCTAATTTTCTTAACTTCAATAACATTTTATCCGCTTGATTATTAGTATCATATATTTTTAATTGATAGGTATTTTATTATATTGTTTGATTGTACTATCTTGACTGTTTAGCAATCGAAAAATAAATAAATAACATTATAAAAAAATAAATTTACAGAAACATTGCTGTTGTTCCAGCAAACATCTTATTTTCTCTTTAACGAGTGCCTAGTAGGTAATGTGCAGACGAAGGTAACCGGCAGATTACCAAGGTAATTTGAGAAATGAATCGATATTCGGCACTTTACGTGGATGTCCCTAGTTAATCTGAACATTACCTGGATAATCTGCAGAATAACCGATTTCTGCACTTCAGCGATGACACATATGTCTGAAACTATTTTATCACTTATACGCTTTTAAATTGTCCTTTTGTTACACTTGTGATAAATTAGGTGTTGCAGGCTTTACTGTGCATGTCAAAGTGTCTTCTTGTAACCGAGAATGTTCATCATAAGTTGTCCAGTTGCCATTTAGTTTCGATTCATCGCCATCTTTTAAGGGCAATTTTTCTGGTATTGTCAGTTTCACATCTGTTAAAAAAAAAGAAGAGAATAAAATGAAATTAAAAAAACTTATTTAGAAGCATTCAATAAGTCTACAGATTTTAATAATTCAAACATATTTTAAGTGTTACATATTTCCATATATTTGCAAATTTTTGGCAAGTGCACTAGCCAGGGACATTCTCAAATTAATGGGAAAACCTGACAAGAAATATTTTTTTACTTACTGGAACAAAAGAAAAAAGAGACAGATGAAAATATTTCCAGTTTTTGCAGGAAAATTACATTTATTTATTGTTAATAAATGCATTTATCTTAGTCTCCATGGTGAAGGTATACTTGAAAAAAAAAAAAAAAAAATTATTTTGGAAAATATTTTCCGCTGATTAATCGGGAAATTTTAACCAATTATAAATAATCGGTAAAGTGACCAATTATGGTCGATTAATCGGTGCATCCCTAATTGAAAGATTTTCCCATTGTATTGATGTAAAAATAAGTGCCACTTTGTAGTTAGTGGTATTCTTTTAGAAATCCTAAATGTAATCTTTACATAACACGTTTTACATTCTACTTGAAATTCCATGAAATATTTTTAAGATTGAAATAGTCGAAGTTCTTGTTGATTTCATCTTAATGTTATTCACCTACCATTTGATGAAATGGGGACTGGTGCTTTTGTATTTTCTTGGTTGTCAAGAATGTCTTCTTCTGGCTGTAAATTCAAAAACATGATAAAATTAGTTGGTAAGACATTTGGCGTTAAGTAAAAGTAAATTAGAAATTTGTTGTCCCTAATAATTTTCTTAAAATTGCAAATAGTCTTTTCTCTTGCGATTGCGATTAGAATATATTCTCAGTCAGATCAGATATTTTATGCTCAAGTAGCTTCATTTTGGCACTTACATCAATTTGCCTCACAACTTCAATTCTTCAACACCTTAAAATTTGAAGAATTTCTTACACCATGCTTGAATTTCCTAAAGCTTATTCTAACAACAAAAGAATACCAAATTAAATATAAATTCTTCCAGACGGTACAGCCGTTTAAAAAGAAACTCTGTATTTCCTTCGACTTTATAAAGAACCCCCCCCCCTCCCCTAATCGTCGTTCGAATAATATCTTCAAAAACTTTATTAATAAGAATTTTCCATCTGCGTTGAATTTTCATAGATATCAAGAGTATCATCTACTATGTTGAAGAGGGAAAAAAATCAATGAAAGATTTTTTTTTAATTTTTTTCTAAGAGAAGAAAATGAATAAAATTCCAGTACAATTTTGAAGAAGAAAATTCAAATAAGCAGAATTTCTGATCAATAAAAAACAAAGAATAATTTATTCCCGAAAAAAAACAGCGATAAATTTAAAAAATGTTTTTATTTCATTTATTTTTTCTCCCCCTCTTTTCTCTTTTTAATATTGATAATTTGCTGATGAACTATCCAGTTTGAAGACTAACGGACAGGAAAACATGAGAAAATTAATAATTTTAAGATAAATAACAGATTTTTGTAAATATTACAATACATTTCTGATAATATATTTTTGGAAGCTTGAATCATTCCAAAACCCACGTTGTTACAAAAACTCAGATCCCTCATTTTTAAATTTATGACACGCATGCAATGAATACACATCAAAAGAAGCGGAATAAAAATTGCATGGCAGTACTGTCAAACCAGGGATTGTATGGAGTTGGGCAAACGTCCAGCTAAGGCGAGTCTACTTGAATGATGGGGAAAAGTAAACATTTGATGAGCGTGTTCCGTTCATTTAAATTTACAGGATAACATATACGTCTACCAACGCTGAACATCCCTAAAAATTAATAGATGCGTTCATTTCCGCCTGTAAATTGGATGTTTGCCTTTCCATACAATGCGTGGTCAGACAGTATCTTGTGCAGTTTTTTTTTTTTTTTCGTCCAGTAATAGTCCACCGGATAAGTATTCTTTCTATAGAATACAAGTTATGACAGCTAGAATGGTAACTGAAGTAAAATATTTACCTCTGGTAACCTGTGAATCAAGCAAAGAAGAAGTGCGCCCACAATGGGTGGAACTCCGGCAGCAAGGAAGGCAACATTGTAGTTCTTCATGTGATCGTACAAAAGACCTGAGAATTACAATTCTATAGATTAACAAAAAACTTTTTTAAGTAAAATTGTACAAATATTCAAGCTTAACAATCGTTCATGCATTATTGATTCTACATTATTAACTCTGAACAAAAGTTTTAAAAAAGAAACCTTTCTGGAATTCATGAAGAAAAATGAAATGATATACAACTAAAGCATTATTCTGTTAAATACTTGTCGAAGTTACATGAAACAGCAGGCGGCTGATGCACTAAAATAAAAGGGGTGAGGGCAGTTAAGTCGGCTGTGCCACGTATAACTGACCATTTTTTTTAATTTCGCAGTTGAATTTTAATACCGTTATTGATTAGATTACCTCCTCTAAAAGATCCGGAACACGGCCTCAAAAACCGTGTCAGATCATGCCCGCAGTAGACTCCTTCCTTCCATTTCAAAGCTTCATTTTAATTTTTATGAATAGCATGAGAGAAATGTGAAACACAAAGTCGATTTTTCTTTCTTTAAACACGTGAATCGATCAATTTTATCATTTTCGATCGATTGTTAATTTTGATCTTCGAAAAGTGGAGGGGCAAAGCCCCCTTACTTTTCAAAGTGAGAGGGGCAGTTGCTCCCATTGCCCCTCCATACGAGCCGCCTATGTATGAAAGTGTCGGAAAAGCCAACAAGTTACGGCGATCTTTTTTTTTACATTTTAATTCCTTGTCATAAATGTACATTTTCCCAGCAGCAATTGATGATGTTGTCAACACCATGCCCAAAACACTTTTAGCATTTTTGGCCTTTCCTGTCCAATTCATTTCTTTTTTTTCAAATCACGAATAGGTTCCCTCCTCCTTTACCTCATGTCAAAGAAAACAGTTAATCCTCAATGAAAAGTCAGTTAAAATACTATTTTAACCTAACCAACCTGCACAGGGTTCCGCGCAAATTGAATATGGGATCGTCTTAATAGAAGACAGAATTAAGGAGAGATTTAATACTCAATAGTTATCTCATAGCAGTAAGTTACCACCCCTAAGCCAGGGCTAAGGCAGAACTACATGCATGCATGTACTCAATAGTCAGTTAAATACTATTTTAGTCTAACTGGTCAGCAGATCGAACGGAATATTGCAATTTTCTGAAAACTATGACTTTAAAGTTTCCTGTTTTTGACGTGGTGGATTGTAACGACGTATATGAAGTCTTCCATCATAATACGAATTTTGAAATGAACGACACTCGTTCCACAAAGCCTTGCGCTACATTTCTTTAACCTCTAAGTACACTATAAAAACAATTCAGAAACGTTCCTGTAAAATAATGGGCAGCTAATTTGCCCAATTTCTGCCAGCAACATATCTTGCACAAAACTGGAACGTTTTCCGCTTAAATTCAGTAACCTATCAATTCAAAGTATGCCCGAATTCATATCCTGGAATCTATCTGAAGAATTCAGAAATCTCCCCGGTCATGTGTCTGGAACCTTCAGAGAAAACTTAGGTAGGTTTCATATAATAGCTTGGCACTTTCCTGATTTACCAAGTAAGCTCCGACTTGCAAGTAAGTACCGAGCAATTCTTGCAAAGCTACAGAATCTAGTTACTTGTTCACTCTTGTTGGGAGCTTAGACAACATGGACGTTGGACGGGCAGTAATCCAACTGAAGCCGATACACTTATTAAATACGCTCAGATCAAGTAATTTTGAAACTGTGAGCTAAAAATATTTTTCACAGCAGTGAGAAGTCTGCATTCGTGCAACTTCTAGCAATTCAGGATTCCTTTTGACAAAAATACTTGATTTTCACAGGAAATTGATGAAAACCTGAAAAATTTCAAAACGTTCTACGGAAATAATCAGTGACGCTTCAGAATTTTTTTAGTGTAGCATAAGTATTTTACCAGCAACAGGTGGTCCAACTGTGAGAGGTATAGAGCAGAAGCCGAGTAGAAACCCTATGGCTTGAGAGGCCCCTTTCTGCCCCACGACGTCGAAAGCTATGGGCCCCAGCAGAGAGATGAAGCAACCGTCGAAGAGACCCAGGAAAAGGCACACTACCACCAAGAAAGCGAAATGACGGGCGAACACGAGAACCATGGTGAGAATTCCTATTGACAAGAAGGCAGCCTGCGAAGACAAAGAATAGTCAATTATACCATTGTTACGAAAACAACTTTTATATCTGTTTGTAAAAATTGCAAAAATGTGACATACACTCCAATTGACCAACACTCCGTAGTTGTTACGAAAATTAGTCAAATTCAAAATAAATAACATGTTTAAAATGATATGGGAAAACTGACCGTGAAAATTTCATGACATTCACATTTATTTATTTTTTTCTTAAGATGTTGCTCCTATTTTTGTTATGTCGGTCATAATATGGTAAGTGCTACGGAGGACTGGGCGACTACTGTTGGAGGATATGTCAAGGCGAACTCATTAGTATTAAATGAATTTATTCCGCAGAACAAGTTACTTTCCGGACTGTCCTGGTGCTAAACATAAGTATCTTCACAAAACCAGTAGCTGAAACAAAATTCAGCAAGCACGCAGCGGGAATGTCAAGAATCGATTATTATCTCGACCAACGTGTTCAATTTATAGTCAGAAAACACTTCAAAATCACATAAGTTGTGAGTAACAACTTCCTCATGATAAAGGCAACTACAACAGTTTACGTAACTACTGACAATGTTAACTCAGAATCCCCTGTACTCAACCACTTTGTGGTTTACCAGATGGAAGGGACCCTGAAAACAAACCACTTAGTCCCTATGCGGAATAGGACGATTATTGCTACTATGACATTTCATGATAGCAGGGCCAAGGTGGGCCATCCTCACCCCATAAAAATAATAAAATTTTTACTACTCAGATTTCAAGCCTGGGCTCTAAAAGGGTCGGCCCCTAGGTTCCGACTGGCAGACATCGTCTCTCGTCGACACTGGCAATATGCCGCTAGCTTTAAAAAGTGCAGTGATCAGAAGGAATTTCACTTGCCTTCCCAATACTGCATCTGTTTAGACTTTTAAGAGCAACTAAGTGCTCAAAAAACCAACTAAGTAACCTTATTAAGGTTTGCACGAGAGCAAAGAGTATTATTGGGGCATATCTAAACGATATTGTTATTTATTACATAGCCATTTAAGGCTTATAGGGTCAATTTTAAATTTTTTTACCAGATAAATTTCTATAAATGAATAAATTGCCGATAGTAAGCACACATGCAATGATGCATTATGGCTTATGACTCATTTAAAACACTTTTTATGATTGTTATGGACATTCGATTACCTGCTGTAGCATAATTCTATTAACGGACGGGAAATCTGCTAGTTTTCCGAACACTATCCTGCCGATTCCAGAAGTCAAACCGATGCAAGTGACTAGAATTTCTCCGTTTGCTTCTGGAAGAATGTCCTTCACGTGTGCCACCTGAAAAAAAGAAAACAAGGACTGCATTAGCAAAATATTTCTCATATGTCATTCAGCTTTTTGAAGTGGAACTTTTTATGCGAGGGCTTTGAAATTCGAATCGGCAAACTTTTTGTGTTACGGAAGTGACGTTAGTTGTTTTTTGTGTGACGAAAAGTCGCCAATGTACTCTTCTCCCTTTCTTTCCTTCAGTTGTCCGTGGTTGCGTGTATTACGTTGAGTTCAGTTGTTGGTTATCAACCAACATCCAATGAAACCATTAAGAAGAGATAAAATGGAGGGATTGAAGACCTTTCATTCATGAAACCAAGACCCCATGTCACGTGATAGATTTTAAAGCAAAGCATCGGAAGAAATCTGGTTTCTTTCATTTGTTTCACGCAAAAGTGCCAACCATTCGTTGTTGTTGAGTCACGTGACTTGGGGTCTTTGGTCCGCTTTTGCTAAGCCAATGATAGGACTTGCTCCCTCCATTTCAATTCTTGATCTAAGGTGAAACACGCGTGTATAACTAACGCATTTAGAGTGTTGTGTAGTCTTCTCGTTGTTTACAATGTAACGTACCAGACCATAAATAATAAAAATAAACTTTTATTTGTCTGGAGTAATTGCATACAACTATGTACAATTAATTCACAAAGATTGTAAATGCAGGAACATTATCCACAAAGGACTAACTTCGTTGGAAGTTCAAGCTATATATTGACTTTACAAATCAAACTTTGGAACATTGCGTTCCCGAGAGAATTTCAGACCTCAGTTCCAGCTCGTGGCGTAACCATCTCTGCCTCCAGATGCATTTCAGACCCCCGGAGAAAACTTTGGTTCTCCCCACAGGGTGGTCTGTGCTCCGAGACAGAGGGGTGGAGCGGCGCCGTAGTGACCGCAACTTTTGCGTAATCTTGAAGGGGATCTTGTGTAAGACCGTGGGACAACTCGTGGTTGCGTGTGGTCTCCAAGAATGACCCCCTAACAAGACGTAATCGTCGGAGGCCGAAAAGAACCGTTGAGACCTCACAACAATCTATTTTCTTCATTAAAAATAAAAATTTGTTGAGAATAAGTCTGAAGCGTCTCGGCTGGGACTTGATCTGAGGTCCGATGGTTTCGAAGCTTAGCGCTCTGCCGATCGAGCCACTGTGATTGCCAGTCAGATTGCTCTGCGCGGCAATATTACTGTTTTTACTAAAAGTATAATTTCTCTCCTTAAGAGCGAAGAAGATGATGCACAGCGACCAGTAGCGTAACTATGGGGTCAAGAGCCACTGGCGAATTAAAGAAATTGCGCACCCCCTGCCCCCAGGGTCGCACACTTGTAAAATCACCGGAGGTCATTGTGACCTCAAAAAAAAAAATTTTTTTTTTTGGAACATTTTGATTAGTTGATTCGACAAAGAAGAGGCAGTATTGTAATTTTTTTTCTTATTTCCGTTTTTAGAAATGTTTTCAATGATGCCCAATGTTCCTTCTCTTTAGATGTTATGTGTCTCTAGCTCTTTTTCTTGAGAGGTTTTTTTTTCATTTTTTTAAAAGCATTTTTGAAATTCTATGATCAAAAAAAAAAAAAAAATCTTTAAATTTTTTTTTAATCAGTTGAAATGCCGCCTCCCTGGCTGCTGCGCTCTTGGCGAGAGCCACGCCTGTCAACCCCCTCTTACGCTACTGACAGTGACAAATATATGTGCAATTTTATGATAATAAATGAATGATAAACAAAATTTATGCCATTCAAAAGTGATTGATGAGTAATTAAAATGTTTACCTGTGATACAAAAGTTTCACTTCTATCGAGTGTCTCTACAGCACATCCTGTTTTTTTTTTTTTTTTTTTTTTTCTTTCTTTCTTTTTTGAGCAGTAAGAGTACTTTTATTTAAATTACAAAAAATCAAATAAATATCGTCGGCTGAGAACTACAACTAGGTAACTGTATAAATTTGAAAAAAATAGAATGTTTCATTTTTGTTGAAAAATTTTGTTCGGAAGTAGACACAAAAGCATCCACAGCACAGCCTGATTACTGCAGGGGCATGCGGGGCACAGGCCCCTCCTCATAGATTTCAGGGGGCCCAAAATCTCCTTAATTTATCATGCTAATTAAAATAAATAATGATTTCACTCAGAATCTAGAGTACAATGATGTCATTGATATTTCTGCAAAAGCAAAGACAAGGAAAAAATCTCTTTATTTGTTGATAAAAATTCCCCTTAAAAATTTGATCTCTGTGCAAATTTCAAAACTACTCCAAGTTTAGTCTCTATTTACTATTAAAAGTTATATCATAGTACCTTTGATATTTACCGTAAACTGGCAAAGTTTAACCCCGTCTTATATAATTACGAATACTATATCTCTTCTAATTTTTAAACGTTGTGATATGAGGTTACCTCCAAATTTAGCATGGTTATGGTTATACGCAAGTATCGAAATATTTTATAGCTTTAGAATAATCGGAAATATAGAGGGGCGGGGGGGGGGAGAGGATTAAATTAATTTATTGCCCAGTGTCTTCAAAAATCTTAGTCGGGCCCTAGGGGGGCCTTGAAATACAAATGAGCCCCAGGTCCAATATCAGAATGATCAGGCTCTGAAAGCATCTACACTGGTGTGCAAAAATTAAGGACGAAGTCGAAAAATTAGCATATGGGGGGGGGGGGAGCTGAACGAAGAGGCAGAGCGGACAGAAAGACCAATCAGGAGATTAAGTAAGGTGATGTAGGGTAGCACATGCGCAGATATGCAGGCAGACGTAATGGGGGAGTGTCTGAGTAGTATAAAGCATGTTGTCGGTGTAAGATCAGCATTTCTGGCAAAGAGATTGCATGCCGTATAGCAGTTAAAATCACGCCGAGTTGCTGCCTCACCGAGAAATGGCGAATAATCAATCTGTTAGACGACATCTGGATGCTTTTACCCGAGGTCGAATCATTGGGAAGTTGGAGGACGGCCGCAGTGTGACAAGTGTGACTGCAGAGTTCGGAATTGCTCACAGCATCGTTTCACGACTTTGGAGACAATTTCAAACTACAGGAACAGCTATCCGGGGGTTCAGTAGTGGTCGTCCACGAAGAACCACACCCGCAGATGACCGGTATATTGTCTTACAGGCCAGACTGCCGTGTGCAGGTAAACGGCAATATCTGCAGAAATGAGTTTTCGAGACATTTGAGGAAACGCGTTTTGTATTCAATACCAAAAATAGGGAAATTTAGGAATTAGACGGGGTTTTTTTCGTGCTTTTTTTCAGCGGCAATCAAATAAGCAAGCTTGTACGGTAAAGCTGACATACAATAGATCATAAAAATGCAAAAAAATAAAAATAAAATAAATAAATAAATAAAATGAAAAATTTGCTGTTACTGCCGTTTACCTGCCCTTTGTTTTTTATTTGGAAAAAATAATCCATTTTTGAAGGGTGATATCTCGGGAACTAATGATACAGTCTGCAGCTAAAATGGTTGCAAATATATTGTACAGTACAGTACAGCCTCGTTTATCCGGACTAACTGGACCAAAGGCAATCCGGATAAACAAAAACCCGGTTGCATGGTTAATAAGCAAAACACCATTACAGATATTTTTTTTTAAAAAACCGATGTTTTGCAAAAAAAAGAAAAAATACATGGAATTGTTACATTTTATCACTTATAGTTCAGCTCAGTGGTGTCGGGCTGGCTCTCCGAATACACCACGTTTTTTGTTACGTAACTGTAACTTATTATACGACCTATGTAGGAATTGTTCTGTTTGACCACGGATTGTATGGAATTGGCAAACATCCAGTTGGGGCGACTCCATCTGAATGAGGGGAAAAATAAAAATTTTATGCGCGTATTCCGCTCATTTGAACGGGACCTCAACTTAATTTAGAGGCTAACATACATCTGCAAAATCTGACATCCCTGAAAACTAATAGATGCTTCCATTTCCGAGTGTAAACCGGATGTTTACCTTTCCATACAATCCGTGGTTAGACAATACATTTGATCAAAATAAATATTGTATATTTAACGCATTTGGAGTTCCGTTCTAGCTATCACGATTTCGAATGGGGTCGTTTCTGAAATTTTAAAAGTACAGTAAAACCTGTAAAGTTGACCACCCTTGTAAGTTGACCACCTGTCTATGTTGACCGCTTTTTTCAGGAACGGAATTAGTCCTATCTCATATAATGCAGGAAAACCTCTGTAACTTTACCACCTCTCTATCTTGACCACCTCTCTATCTTGACCACCTATCTATCTTGACCACTAATGTTCGCCAAATTTGGTTGGGAGTACTGTAAAAAACCCTTTGTAAGTTGACCACTTGGTTTATTTTTTTTTTTTACTTTCTTCAGCAAATTATTTTATTTTATTATTTATTTATTTATTTATTATTATTTTTTTTTTTTCATAGCTTTCCAAGAATGTTTTTAATGCTTTGATGACAGAACAGCATTTTACTAACTAAACAGCAGAATAAAGCTTAATACTGCTCTTTATTCTCCAAACTTGTTTTTCATTTGTTGTTCTATTTGAGATTGCTTTTTGTACTCTGTTCAATGAAAATAGGTGTCAGTAGAAAAGTTCAGTCTTTCCTTTCGGTTGCAATATGTTGTGACAACACAGGAATTGTGCTAAAAAGAGATCTTGTACATTTTGATTCCGCTGCAACAAAATATGTAGGCCCTCTCCCTAGTGACCAGCAGTGTCTATTAGTAAAGTAAATAAGTCTTAGTGCTAGTTTTTTTTTTTCTATTTTTTCTTCAATTTCTAGGGCCGTTAGCCCCTTTAAGGACGCAGGCCTATCGCACTGCGGGTACGCAGATCTGGGCTTGCTAATGAGTAAAGTTACATGTTTCTGGTGCAAGGGATAAGAGATAGGATATTTTGATTTTGCCTTTATGAACTGGGAGAGTCGAGCTTGTTGCTCTTTGTGCTATAAGTTTTACATAAAAAGGCTTCAAAAAGAAAGTTAGCTGAACTTGAGATTAATAAAAAGTATGAAATATTAAAATTAACTGAAAATGGAAAAAGCCAGAGAATATTAGCTGGCATATATGGAATTTCTAAAACTAAAGTGTCTAATATAGTTATGAACAAGGAAAAACTAACAAAATTATTTGAATAGTATTTTTAATTATTGTTTTACTTTCAATAATGTTAAACAATGAAAGTGAGTTGAACAGAAAGAGTAAGGGTGAATTCCTCAAAAAATGAATACATGGTGCAAGAAATGACCAAAAAAAAAAGTAAAATAAAATAAATTATTACCGCCCTTTATAAGTTGACCGCCTAAGTACTGCACCGCGAGTGGTCAACTTACACAGGTTTCACTGTATTTTTTGCTGAAAGAGCATGCTTAAAAACATAGGATTTGACCATTTTTTAAATAATTTGACAAAGTTTACTATTTAAAAAAAATATTTAAATCGGTGCGCAGACTCAATTTTATTTTTTACGCTTCTGCGCATGACATCACAAATGATGAACTGCCATTCACTGTTGCCATGAACGAAGAGCGTAATATTTAATTCGCTTCTGAATTATCATAACCTGGAAACGGATAGACAGCAAGCATAAACATTCAGCGCTCCAGTAGAGTAGCGCCCAAGTTATAATATGTGAGAGTCCCAGGTGAGTTTAAGTGCAACCTCGGAAAAAAAAAAAAAAAAAAAAAAAACATGATAATTCATATAATATATGCGAAAACATTTTACAGTAGTAGCTGAATTTTTCATAATTTCGCTGACAAACAGTGACTGAATGAAAGAACACGGAAATTGATGCACCAGGGTAAATTTTGACGCTGATTTTGCAATCAGCATTAAAGTTTAATCATCGTTATCTTCACCTGAGATGAAAATTTGTAGTCGTCATTTTACAATTTAGAGTTGGTGTTCAGTGTAAAATGAAGATAGCAATTACTAAGTTACAAAAAGAAGCAAAAATGATTTTTTTTCGACGACATCATAAAAACAAAAAAAAAAATTTTCTTTGTGAAAAAAAGAAAAAAAAAGTGAATAAATTATAGTACACTTACTAAATGAACATAAGGCACAAAATATCCAAACAAAGCTGTTGGAATGGCGAAAACCCATAATAAATATTTTTTGTTTTTCCATATTGAGGTAACTAGGCACTTTCCACAGCAACTTGCCTGAAAACATTAGATAAATTATAAAACTTCAACAAAATACTATATTCATACGTTACAAGAAAATTCAAGCTTGCTACAACGTACGACAGATGTTCGGAAATTCTGCATTTATAAAGGAAACTTAATTTTTCAAGCTACCAATTGCATGGTTTATCGATTTTGAATGCTCTCTGAGGAACTTTTATTTAAATCTTCTTTATCTTCTTTACTAATAATAAAGCCCAAAGCCTCTCTGGAGGATATCTGTAGGATGGCTGGATGTCTGGATCTCTGTGACCCGCATATCGCCTAGACCGTTCGGCCGATTTTCATGAAATTTGGCACAAAGTTAGTTTGTAGCATGGGGGTGTGCACCTCGAAGCGATTTTTCGAAAATTCGATTTTGTTCTTTTTCTATTTCAATTTTAAGAACATTTTCCGGAGCAAAATTAGCATAAGATGGACGAGTAAATTACGAAATTATCATGACGTGGAATGGGAGAGCGAATGAACATAGCCAATTGGCGAGAAATTCGTCATCCATTATTTGTAAATATACAGGCGAAGCGAATGACCTTTTAATTTTCAACTACGGTCAAAGTCGTGCGGGTTCCACTAGTATTTATGTAAAACTGGGAACATTGCGTTTCCCTAATAAATAATCATAACTGATAAATAATCAAAAACTATATGCAACACTTGTGCAGTTTAGTTAAATTAACTGTACCGTTACCGTCGCAACATAAAAGCCGTCTGTTGCGACGGCATCGAATGTACGCCACTTACTTCGCTTTCCAAGCTTTCGTCGGAGTTGTGTGCATCTTTCTCTGTGATTCTTTGGTGCTGTACATTAAGTGGGCGGAACGTTAAAGCACAAACCATCAAGGAACCCATAACAAGGGAGAGTATCTGCAAGAAAAACAAAGAAAATATTTAGAGTATATTTCGTCAAGTGATGGTTCTGGTGTTTTCATAGAAAATGGCATAATTCAAACAATTAGTTGGAACAATTAAAAACTGAGCGTATGTACCTATGTATGTAACTATGTACAAGGGCTGATTCAGGGGAGGGTCAAAGGGTCAGCTGACCCCCCTGTGACAAGAATTTTTTTACGACTATTATAAAACTTCAGTTTTTTGAATCCGAAAAAATAATTCATGGAATCAATATTAACTTCTTTCCAACTACTTTATAGCTGTAATCTCATATATTTCGCAGCTTATGATAATGTGACCAGACTGTCTACTTAAAGAAATGGACAGTTGAGTTTTGATGAAAACTTGAGGGAGTATAATCCATGGAGCAGGTTGCGCCATTAAAAATTTAAAGAGGGGCGGGTTGAAAGGGTTTTGCTCCTATTTGGGGGGGGGGGGGTGAACATCACCCATGAAGAGGAGGCACCTCTGCTTAGCAATAATTTTGCGTAGGAGGTATAGATAGATGGCCATTGAAACTTGACCCCCCTTACTAAAATTTCTGGATCCGCCCCTGACTATGTATGTATGTCCAAGTTACTTCTCCCGAACGACAGTGAACTGACCTTTGAACCAGGTATCAATGGATTCGTAATCTTCCCGTCTTTATGTTTGGCTATCTAACATAATCCTCCGATGATAATTAGCGGAGGTATCATTTAAAAACTATTAATTATGACACTTAGATTTCGACCTAAAATCCCTATTTTTCGAAGGCTTTCTCCATTCAAATTATTATTCAGTGCTTCATCTGAACTTTTCGCAGCAATGCTTTTATTAAAATTTATAGCGTGAAGAAAATCATTGAGACGAAAGATCTGTTGGGGTTTTTTTTTCTCTAGAATACGAACAAGTAAAATTCTGGCTTTTGTTTCAAAGACTTTTTCTGTAATCAGGGGATTTAAAATGTTTACTTTTTGGTTATTTTTCCACAATCTGCCGCAAAATTTTACTGATTTTTTTTTTTTTTTGGTTCAAGCCTGAGTGTTGAACACGCGTCTCGTGACATAACTTTCATTTTCGAGGTGGACCGTGCAAAGTCGGGTAACGCAGCTAGTATATATACAGTGGCTCCCAAAAGTCTTCGTACACCTACGACTTTCAACGAAATAGGCCCCAATCCATTGGTTAGAACTAATATTTCGGAATAGGTATTTAATTATAAGATCTATGATCAATTTTTAACAGAACTACATGAAAAGTTTTTAAAAAATATTAAAACTTAATTTTTAACTAGTATGTTGTGGCCATCACGAAACTTTCTTCTATATTTTTCTTTTTTTTTTTTTTTTTTCTGATCCCTCCCCATGCTTGACGAGGAAGCAATATTCCCAACAAAAACAAAATGACACATGCAAAAACTTGACGACTATCCCAATGTCTGAATTATTGCAAAAGCAAAGCAAAGAGCGAAAATTGAAAGTTATTTTAAAAGCCTTGCTTGAATGAATTACAAATATTTTATTTGTTAACAAACATAAGATGGCAACAGTTAAAAATTTTAAATCATTGAGATAATATTTCCATACAATTAAAATCACGAGAAATACGCAGACGACAATCTATTACGATTTATCTTTCTTATTGTTGCATTAATAAAAATATTTTTATTCGCAAAAAAAAAAAAAATCAACACCTCTTGGAGCGATCGGCGTCAAAATAGAACCAAAGCCTGTTTACATATGGATTCACATATATTCCAAATTTCAACCAGAACGTAGCATTACTTCTTGAGATAGGGCACTCAAAATGGAAAAAAAGAACGGGTGATTGCGCTACCTCCTTTTTAGCTGTTGACACAAAAATAAAATCAGTTCTTATACCCACTAAGGGCTACTTGCCGATAAAAGTTTTCTTTCATTCCGTTCATTATTTCTTGAGATACAGCAGTCACAATTGACGACAAAAAACGTTCTATAGCTCAACCCCCGTTTGAGTTATTGACACCAAAATTGAATCAGCACCTGTTCCTGTTAATACCAACATATGGACCAAATTTTGTTTGATTCCGCCAGTAACTTCCTGAGGAATAGCAAGCACGCGTAACTCGAAAAACGTCCCATTGCTCCACCCCCCTTGGAGGAATTCGCGCCAAAAACTAATGGGCACAAGTTCACATAGGGGCACATATGTGTACTAAATTTCGTTCGATTTCATGCGGTAGTTTTTGTTGTAGAGCGGCCACAAAAAACTGGTCACACACAGACGTGACACACATACATACACACACACACACACACACACACACACACATACATACACACACACAGACAGACAGACATTTTCCAAAAATGGTCGAAATGGACTCAGCACACCTCAAAACGTTCGAATCCGTCAAAATTCGAAATTCGAAAATTTGCACGAATCCAATACTTTCTTCTATATATTAGATATAGAAGAAAGTAAAAAATCAAAAACCAAAAAGTGCCGGAAATTTTATCTCACAAAAGTCTTCGTACACTTTATAAAATGTCTATATATTATTGAATAATCTAACTTTTGATTAAGTTAATAATTAGTAGAATATCATACAGTATTCATAAGACCTTTTAAACGTCTGGGAATAGATTTCATTCTTTTTCTTTCTTATTTGTGCGTAATTTCTGAGTAAGTGTTCAACCACACTTTGAGTTTTACTGTTTCTAGCTCTATTTTCATTTTAAAGCCCTTTTTTCGTAATCTAGCCTCCAGATATCTCTAAATACGTTACATTAAGTTAAAATCTGGAGATTGAGGGAGTATTTTTTAAACTTTAGGACAATTTTCGAGGCACTAGACGCAAACGTTGAAAACCGTGTGCTTCTTATCGTTATCCTGATAAAAAAAACAAAGTTGTTTCCAATAACCAAATTATTGGCTAAGAGTTCCAAATTGGTTTTTAAAATATTTAAAGGAACAGAATGATTCATTATTTCATCAAAAAATTCCAAACTACCAAGTCCTGATGCTGATATGCACCCTCACACTAGAACACCTCCACCGTCCTGATTAACTGATCCAAATAAGTTCTTAAGATTAAGTTCCTACTTTTTTCTTCTACTTACAGTTATACAACAATTCAACCAAAAATGTTGAATTAATTTTTATCTGTAAGTAAGACGTGATTCTAAAACGTTTTTAGCTTATTTATAATTGATTTTGCGACGAAAAGCGCAAGCTTTCTGTTTTTCTCACGACCAAGAAAATTTCTGCGGGAAGAGGTCCCATATAATCCAGCTAATCAGAGAACTTGGCGAACAATTTTAGGTGAAAATTAAATCTAAAATGTTTCATTTAACTCTTCAGAAACTTTTACAGCACTCAAATGTGTATTTTTCATAAATTTTTTAACTTTAAATCTCCGATCACGTTTTGTCAACTTTTCCGGTTGACCTTTTCTTACCTTGTTTTCGGTCCGATTCCTTTCTTTAAAGCATTTTATCAAGCACTTTACTATACAAACAAATAAATTAACGAATTTAGAGACATTTCAAACCAATTTACCACTACTGTGGGGAAAAAATTCAAATTTTGAATGGTGTTTGCGGTTTTTTACGAATACCAGCCATCTTACAGTAATAAGCACAATATTAAGGAATAAATAAACAAGCCAAATGACTTATAAGGGTCAACACAATGCAAAAATATTAATAAAATGGCATATGATACTTTTAATCATGAATTTATTCGTAAATATTTGAGTGTATGATGACTTTTGTGACGTGCTCTCTGTCTCTTCGTTTTCTGACCCATTTCAAAAAAAAGATCCATCAATATTTTGAAAAAAACCAATGGGTTGTATTTAGAATGACATAGGAATGATGTGAAAAAATATTGGACTTCATATTCGAATTTAGTTTCGAGTTATTTTGGTTTTACTAAAAAATTTCAAAGTGTACGAACACTTTTGGGAGCCACTGTACATATATTTTAACTTACAAAAAAACAAACATCAACAATGGGCGAATTTCAGTAGATATAATTCAATTTGGTGCTGTGCATTATGATTTATAACAAAATTTAAATAGTCTTTAAAGTATGTTTTCAAATAAAAATTACTGGAAGAATTAAGATAAAAAATATAAAAATACCATGCATGTCTTTTTCACTTTTCCTTTCTTCTTTTCTGAATTTAATTTTTACGGTTTTATTTTTATTTTTATTACCTTTTTTTTTTCGGTACCAGTGGTTCTTGAAGTAGAGGATGTTTATAAAGTACTGCTAGTGCAGTGATTAACAAAATTCATTGACAAAAATAATTGAAAAAAATACATCAGATTTAGACATATTTTTTTTCTTTCTTTTTTTTGCCCTTTATTCCAAAAAGTTTTTTTTTTTTTTTTTTCTAAACTTTAATACACTTCTACGTGTGCACCTTACTTTTCGTAGCCTTGAGAAGATTTAAATGATTTTCAACTTCGAGCCAGGCACCAGCTCAGTCAGAATTTACCTTTTGGTGAGGAGGGTTTGGTCAAAAACGTATATGGATATTAAGTGTCATACTCAAATTGGTAATATGTGCCAAAACCAAAGTTTCTGGGTTGTTGACCCTGAAAACTCCTCCCGTGGCTCCCTTGGAAATTTTATCTTTCACAGACGCCATTTTCAGTTTACAATGTTAGCGCCACCTACATGTCTTCAGTCAATATTGTACTTAAGGGGGAAAACTAGGTGAGATAAAGATCTTTTTTTCCCTCACGCGACGAAGGAATAATTTATTTCAACAAAAATATTTGGAGTGACAAAAAAAAAAAAAAAAAAAAAAAAAAAAAAAAAGACATCATAAATTGGCTAGTCTTTAAACTTGGCGCTATATCGCAATATTTGGCGCCAAAGATCATTCATTGTCAACGCAACATATTTCCCTATGTTTGACGATTGGCGAGAATTCTATCGATACTCTCTGCAAAGCTATCTTCTCTTCATCGGCTTGCAGCAAACTGAGAAGTGTAAATGTTAAAAATAATCCTCTCCTGCGTCCTAAAGTACTATTTCATTGTATCTTTTCTTCTTTCATCTATTCCGTCTTGTTATTGTTATTGCAATTTCAAACTGCAGATGCTACCAAAAAATATTAAATTGAAAATATATGCTCTGAACAGCATAAAAATCATGAATACCTCCAATTGAAAAGCAATGGTCACAGACCAAGCTGTCTATAAAACGTTGTGCTACTATCTGAGGTTCATCGAGCATTAAAGACTGTGATGAAGAATGAGCAGACTATTCGTAGTTCAAATAAACTGTAGATAGGACGTTTTTTTTTTTTTTTTTTTTTAGCAATCACATTGCTTATTGTTCTCATTTGACTGTCCTTGGCGTTACGCTGATTTTATTCCCCCCCCCCGCCTCCCTCTGCAGCACCACCGTCGACCGGCTCCTCCCGATGCTGCTCCTCTAGCGAAAACCGTCTCCAGGTTGCGTCCATATCCTACACACACATACACCTACACACACATACACATACACACACATACACCTACACACACACGCCTACATTTTCACACATACACCCACACACTCATGCCTGTACACAGACACAAACACACACGCCTACACACACACACATACCCACACAAACACACGCCGACGTATACACACTCGTGATTGCGAAAAACATAATTTGAATTCAAAATGTCAAAATTCAAATTTTTTTTTTTTTTTGCATTTTCGTCAGACATTTTACTCTAGCTTTATTAGACTCAAAAACAAGGATAGCAAAACAAAATGAGTCAGCATTTTGCGATATCAAATGAGAAAATTGGCGTAATAAACTCAAGAAGCAAAAATTTATAATTTTAAAGCTATTTGTGTTTTTGTCACGTTGATTTTCTTATTTATTGTTTCGGCATAAATGTAAACTTGTTACTATTATTTTATGACATATTTGATTGTCATTTTTAAATAAAATTTTTCTTATAACATAAAAATTAAAGTTGTAAATATAATTTACATTGCAAACTTTCTTAACTTACTCAAGCAGAGAATTATAATGCTCTCAGTTGCTAGCAGCTAGTTTTGCTACTAGGGGGTTACAAAGGCATTTTCATGGTTCAAATATTTTTCTGCATCACAGATTGCGAAAAATGGCAGACTGAAAAGTAGTGAATTCATGTGAAACTTTCCAGACATATAAAAAATCGACTTATCGCAGAGAAAATTATTCGAGCACATCATGTCTGCGTCTTATGAACACTAGTTTTTAGTTAATATTAACTTCAAATCCACCATTGATTTGGTGGTGGTAAGTGGGGGGGGGGGGGTAAATCCGTAAATGAGCAAAACCGGCAAGAATTGTCACCACAGTCCTCATAAATAAAATATGTGATAAAGAATTGGATTAAATGAAACATTGCCAAAAAATAATGATATGCAATGCAGTAATACATCAGAAAAATTGAATAAGGGTTTGCATTAAAAAATAAACATCACGTGGTCTTGATGAAATTTTCTTGCTATTGGTAGATAAAAAGTCCTTTAAGAGTCAAATACAAATCAATACTTCTCGATGTACTGGATCAAGGACTATTTGGCGCCTGTTCTGTATGGAAATGTAAATAACTGATTCTTCGACTCTTATGGTTAAGAAGGAAGACTCTTCTTTGGCCTTAAATCGAGCAATAAAGTATACTCGGGCTCGTTGACCCTAGCGCATTACATAAAAACAATAACAACAGAACTCATAAAAGCGAAAAGATGCAGGCCCGTGTCCAGGATTTCATAAAGGGAGGGGTTGAAATTTTTTACCTTTGTAACTTACGTTGTCAAAGGAAAACTAACTACGCGTGTTGAATAGTTCATTTTAGTTTGATAACTAGGCCTTTTTTTTTATATACCTTTTGTGTGTGTGTTTTTTTTTTTTTTTAATGAAATCTTTATTTGTACAGTTGAACATTTTGTAAAAGCACACATATTTCTTTTATACCACCTAATGCTAGTTTCTTTTTTTTTTCTTTTGTTTTTCCATCAAATAACATTGAACAGGAATTTAATAAAAATAAAAATTTTATTTAAAAGAAATTGCTGTTTCGCATAGAAACACTTTTCTAATGTGTGAAACGACTAATTCATCCAACACTAAAGGTGTACCATAAAAAAAACCTAACAGTAAGCAAAGTAACCATTTTCCCTGCCCCTAAACTTTTTTTGGGGGGTGGGGGGGGGCTACTTTATTGTCTAATATTCTTTTGAATAATTTCCCCCTGCATGCTTACAGCATTGCCGGACTCTTCAGCCATTCCTTCGTCGTTATTTTTTCAAGTACTTAGAAGCGAAGGGGCTTGGGAATCCTATAATTGAGGAAAATGCTAATTGTTAAGCATGGGGAAATATTAAAGAGGGTGAATACTGTTTCAGAGTTTAACTCTAAAATTAATTAAAACTTAAAATACATTTTGGAAAATCATTTAATGATTCATTGATTTTTTTTCTTTCAATGGGAGGGGTTTAACCCCTAAAACCCTCCCCTTGGACACGGCTAAAGATGATAAACCTGACGAATAAAAGAAAACTACAACTCAGTAAAACTGAAACAGTTGATGGGTGTTGAAATGAACTGGGAACATGGAAACAGTATAAAGTAGCAGCAACAGATCAGAACATGGATAGAAACTGTGTGATGTTTCTAAATAAACTCAGATCGAGTTCTAACTTAAACCTCAGTACAAAAAGCTGAGAAAATTATAGAAACTTCAAGAATAAACATGTAATAAGTAGACGCGAAAAATAGTTTTTACAATCAAACTAACGGAAACAAAAGTAGACTCACGCGCGGCGTAATTTACATCTCCAATTTGAGATCTTGTTTCATAAAATAAAAACATATTTAATAATTAGAAATATTTTTTTTTTTACGAAGTGTGCATTTTAAGCAAAAAAAAGGTTTATTTGTTGAGGAAACTTTGCAGTAATAAAATATGCCAAATACAAAAATATTCAAATGCTTTTCAGATGCCGCTAGTGGCATAGTTGAAATGGCAGAAACATACCGCACTGAGGGCTCCAGTTCGAATCGCATAAAAGGTGCCAAATGTTCTCCATTTTCGTTGTATATGATGCAATGTCTCCGATTACATGTCAAGTACGCCAATTAATAAGAAGTGAAGTGTTAAGATAAAATTAATTAAAATAAGAAAACAGAACCATAGTATAAGCAATACACCGACAGTCCGGTTATGCCATCCAGAGACTGCAATATCGCCCTTGTTATGGACCCATCAGTCTTGAATCGACATTAACCAAACCGGAGGCCGACGACATATCATTGAGGCTGAGAGTGCCAACAAACTGGTATCTGAAGTAAATTTAGCACACGAGCGAGAGCCCGCAGTAATGACTGTTCAACTAACTCGTCAATTGAAGGCAAAGCTTGGGTACAGTAAGATTTCGCTCTTGAGCCAGGACTGAAGCAGAACTAAATGCAATATAGAGGTATTGCAGTTTCGTCCTTGTTATGGGCTTATTATTCTGCAATTGACATCAGTCGGTATATTACATGTAGTTCTGCCCTAGCTCTGGTTTGAGGGCGTAACTTACAGCTTAAGAACCAGAGTATGGTTTAGGCCAGTGTCTGAAACTCTTTAGAATTCAATAATTTCAGAACCTTTTATAAATCTTTCTAATGCAGAGGGAATTTTTCTACTTATGTACCGTGAAGAGGCTTTTCTGATGATTACCGTAAAATATTCACGACTGCTTGTTGTAATTTTTAAATCTGTAGCAGGCACAAGAGTCATGAAATTTAGAGATGAAATAAGCAATGTAAGAACCTTGTTCATTATGTTTTTGTAAAAATTACATCATTCCTTTTTCGTCTATATCATTATTTCATTATTGAACGGCAATAAGCCGCTGTTCGACACTTTCAAGTTATTTCAAACGAAAACATAGTATGGTGCAACAAAGTTTCATTTTTTATCTTCAATGAATCTTCTTTTTGTGCATCATACTTGATAGGGGTTGTTAAAACATCGATGTTTTTAACATCGATGTTTTATCCAGTAAATTACCGCCAAATAACCAGGGCTAAAGCAGAAATACATGAAATACACCGCCAGCTCAGTCAATTCCAGCCGAGGACTGCAGTTTCGTGCTACACGAAACTGCAGTCCTCGATGCGGTTTCGATGTTGATGGTTTTGCATTTTAATGGAAAATCATCATAAAATTTGCTCCAATTTTCTCGCTAGATAATTAAGTTTACTTATGGAATTTCCAAAAAAAAAATCATTTTGAACCCATTTTATAAGATCAATTTTTCTGTGTAGAGGATGATTTTTGGTAAGATCACTACAAGAGAGTAGAAGATTAACTAGAGAATGAGGAAGAGGTCAAAGCTATATATTGGAAAAACCTGACACTGGTCATCTGGTGCCAGAACTTGCAGTCTATTTCAAGGCTCCAGTTCTTAAACTAAAGGAAAATCCTATGCGTTACTACGGTAAAAATTATAACTTTAAAAATTCAGAGCTGGTAAAAATTGCTTTAAAGTATTTGATAGTGATGGCAACTTCTGTTCCATGGGGGGAAAGAGATGTTTCTCTGAGTTGTGGGATAGTCTGCGAAAAGAGAAATGCACTTCTGCGGAAATATAAAGTATACAAACTTCTCCAAACTGTCGACACCAATATTCGGGGTTACTTATCGATTTCCCCCAACAAGTCATCCCTCTATTACTTACAATTTGTGTTTAATTTTTAACTAACAGTACAATACATATTTCTTGCTCTTAAAAATAATTGTTAGAATTAACTTGGTATTTTTTAAAATAATTAGCACAACTTTTTCTCATCATTCAATTGACGGTAAGTGCTACGATACATTTTTTCTTGGATTCTTTTTTGATGAAAATTTACTTTGTTTCATTCAGTTTGACAATATTTCCTTATTACTATAACTAGTTTGTATTAATCGGTGCTTGTCTTATTACGAATTTTTCTCCTATTATAATACCAAGATGTTGCGAAATTATTCTTATATTCATGATTTGAGGTTCAGTATTTTCAATATATTCGTCGGGTACGTATTCTTTTGTATAGCTTAAATTATTGTAGTATATTCAAAAATGTATGTTATACATTGATAAAAAGATCGATGTTTTGCCATCGATGTCGCACTTCTAATACCTGACTTTAATCTTTCAAAGAATGAAATAAAATTAAAACATTTCAACAAAAATAGAGAGAATACATTCACGGTAAACATTGCATTACAGCATTCTGATCCCATAGCCAACTGGTTTCCTTAGAAATTTGCAAATAAAAGAGTCTCATTTTGAAACTTTCTGCAACCGCAAACGTAACGAATCATTCCATAAATGCAAAAGTTTTTTTTCTAAACATTACATACCGTGATGATCACCATTAAACACTAAATTGACCCATAATGGAGTTAACCATTATTATTTTTGTCAGTAACCTCAGGAAACGAAAAGTATTGGACCATGAACTGTGCTAATGAAAAATATTCTTGTAAAGTAAAATGTCCTTCTTGCTAGTGTTTTTTTTTTAAATATTTGTTCTTAACTGACATTACAAAAAAAAAAAAAAAAAAAAAAAAAACTAGAATATTTAGGTTCAAGAAAATGAAAACAAAATAAATTAACAACCTGTAAAGTTGCAGATAGCTCAATCGTATCCAAAAGGTAAGTCAGCAAAAGCGGCATCACCATTGTGAACACGGAGCTACCAGCTGTGACTAGACCGTTGACGAATCCTAGTCTGCGATGGAAATAGTGTCCTAGTACCACCAGGGAAGGCGTGTACGCCAGAGAAGCTCCAGAACCGAGCAGAACCCCATACGTGAGATACAGCAGCTCCAAGGATGGCACGAAGGAACTGATCAACATGCCCGCTGTGGCCATAAGGCCACCTATGAAGGCTGTCGTCCTTATTCCCAGCTTGTCTGTGAGGATGCTGGCCACTGGCGACAGAAGGAATGTCATACCGATGGACACGGATCCAACCCATGCTGAGGAGGGAAAATAAAAAAGAAATTAGTGGTTGAAACGAGCATTAGTGTAATATTTCATGAAAAGTTAAATTCACAAGAATGCACCACCACAAAACTATATATAAACAGGGACTAAAATTCGTGGCGGAACTCCAGCCCAAATTCATTTTTCTGCCCGTTGGAAGGTAAAGCGCAGTATCAGCAGAATTGAGTTTTTGAGATATTTGAAGAAACGCGTATTGCATTCCATACTAATAACAGGGAAATGTTAGAACTTGGAGGGGGGTTTTTTGTGTGTTTTATTTTCAGAGTACAGTAAAGCCTGTGTAAAGTTGATCAACCTTGTAAGCTGACCACCTGTCTTAGTTGACCACTATTTTCAGGCACAGAATTATCTCTTATCATATAATTCAACCTCTATAAGTTGACTACCAACGTAGCGCACCGCAAGTGGTCAACTTACACAGGTTTCACTGTATATCAAATAACCAATCATATACAATAAAGCTAAAGTACTATGAATAAAAAGTGCAAAAAATGAAAAATTTGCAGATTTTGCAAATTTTTCATTTTTTGCACTTTTATAGAGCAGATTTTGCAATTTTTTCATTTTTTTCATTTTATGCATGTGGGATCGCTTTGTCTTCCCACGCCAGAAAAGGTATTGTTATCAGTGATCGATTTTTGTGTTCTGTTTGACCATCGATACGATGGAAAGGTTTAAGGCGGAACCGGGTCGCATCTATTAGATTTCAGGAATGAACTGTTACAGATGTGAGTTAGCCTTTAAATAAAGCAGAATCACATTGAAATGAACGAAACACGCACCCGTTTCCCCATCACAAAGATAGAATCGTCTTAATTGCCCGCTTTCCAATTTCATGGCAAAACGTGGCCAGACAGTATGACAATCTCTTTTATATTCTGTTTCGTTATTAATTCATTCAAAATGAAATTCGGTATCTTTTTGCACCTATAACAGGACCTAGAACTTTCTTCAAAAGTATTTAACATTAATCTCAAAAGTCTGGATGATTATTTTTTGATGATTGTAAATATTTTAATTTTTTGAGCTCTTTACGCGCAAGAAAATGACAAACGAATCGACAAAATGGTTACAGCCACTGAAGATCTCCTTATGTTCACATTCTTCGAAAAATAGAATTTACTAGCCGCCTTTTGCAACATTTACCAGATTTCGGACTGTTACAGTAAAATATGCATTGCGGAATTGGACACCAACAAATTTTACTTTCAAGGTTTTCAAGATAATATGTAGCTAAATGTTTCTGTGAAAGATAAAACCATCCACATTCGCCGGTGAATGTCATGTTCCGATGAATCATTGGTGATTGTTGATTTTCTTCAAATTCAGTCGTTCACAGTAACATCATACATATAAGTAGCCCCCACTCAGAGTCTACATACCAAATCTCAACTTTCTACGGGATACTGTTTTTGAGTTATGCATACATACATACGCACATACAGACGCCACGAGAAAGCGCGTATAAATTAACTCGAGGATCGTCAAAATGGATATTTCGGGCGTCCATACGTTCTTAGGTAGAGGAGAGCGGGGTACTTCGTCACAAGTTGAATTGGGGAAAATTGACGGCGAAGGGAAACCAACCCAAGCTGTTCAAGGTTGCTGCCATCCTGCACAGACAGTCTCAGACACGTTGTGTGTCAGTGAACTTGACTAGGAGAGCTTTATTGTTATTATTAAATGCTCAAAGTAAAATTTTTAGTTGGCGGTGGGCATTTTTCTAGTCTGCCACTATCATTATTTGAAGGTATGTAAATGTTATTTTATCTTAATCCTTAATTAATTAGTCATACATTAATGTGTTTGTGTAAAAGTTTGGTTAGTTTTAAGTTCTGAAACCGTTATTAAAACAAAACAAATACACCTGGCGCACTTGGTCACAAAAAATTTGGGGCACTTTTCACAAGTTTCGATATAATTTACGAAGTACAAACAATGGATCCAAGAAAAATGTAGACGTGGCTTCGCCTTCTACGTTTGTGAAAATTGTGACACACATGAGGATGATTAAAATATCACGTAGCTAAGCCTGTAAAACTAGGTTACTGAGTAACATTTCATTTGATTCTATGATTGCAGCACATTGGACTACTGCTGATTATGTAATTTATAACCTTTCATTTAAGTAACGTAATAAACATAGATACGATGTTAAAGGCTGCAATAATTTTTTCTTTAAAATTACATGTGACCAAGTACCCTGCTATGAGTTATGATGCACTTGAAGTGCTTAAGGAAAAACAAATTAATCTATACTTACACATTTACTAGAAAGCTGGTTATTTTACTCAACTTGTACAGGTATGCACCATTGATTTACATATTTGTTTTGGCTCAAATACTAACCAAAAATCTGGTAAAAAAATTTCAAGCTAAAATTGACCAAGTACCCCGCTCTCCCCTACATATGCACGAGCAGTCGGAAAAAAACAACTCCACATTCATTCGGGGGTCAACAGAATGGATGTTTAAGCTGATATGGAAGTGAACGATTTTTCGCGACAACAATAAAACAAAAATTAACTCATGAAAACATCATTTTATTGGAAACAAGATTTTTTTTATCATATGTCCGTATCAAGAACACTTCAATTTTGTTTAAAATTGTCACGACTTGGTTAAACAAATTCAAACATTTTTTATTTTTCAAGGATAGGAATTCTTGAACTCTTTAGATAAGTAAAAGAAAATAAAATTTTACAGTAGACATAATTTACATGTAACCTTCTAATGCAGACAAATAGGTGTTGAAACTTTCCTTTTTGACCCAGTAACTTTTGAACCCAATGTTGACAAGCCGGAAAAAACTTTTTCCCTTGAACGATCATGTTCCTTTTGCATAAAAATTTTGCATTTTCTTCTTTATTTCCTTGACTTCCCGTTTGTCTGCATTTCACACTTGACATGTTTCTTGAGTACTTGTTTGTCAAACTATTTTGCTTATTTTAATGTCTGACACAAGAACTTTATATTGGTCTAATCTCCTAAAATGTCTGCAGGGGCGTGCACAAGGGGAAGGGGGAGAAGTGACACCTGTTGGCTCGGGCCTGAGCCTGAAGGAAGCCCAATATTTTTTAAACTAGTGGTGAAATAGGGGGGTAAACAATATAGAGAGGGCCCGGAAAAGTCATGTGTGACGGGTCCCAAAATTTCTGTACACGCCCTTGAATGTCTTTGGAGAAAAACATAATTTTTAATTACACTTTATTTTTTGATCTGAAATATTTCACGGTGCTTTTCGGGCCAAGAAACCGTTAGCTTTCTTTGTTGATTCCTGCCGTCAGAATTAAAAAAAAAAAATGTATACATTCAAAGTGTGTGACCTCAAATTCAAAACTGCAGTATATTGCCATCATCGGATCCAAATGTAATTTGTCGGCATATCAAATTTTAAAACACACAATATGCCCATTCTCAGAGACCGAGAAAAGTTGTAAAACCTTAGTAACCAGGAAAAAAAAAAATGGGCGTCGGAAAAATTATTTATCAGCGTTTCGAAAAATTCAGAAAACATGGTTTCTGAAAAATTCTTCTGAAAAAATTGTTCTTAAGGTGACCTGGCGCCCAGGATTGGCCGTACCCTACCTAGGGTTTCCAATCCCGCGCCAAATTCAGTCCCGCGGGATTTACTTTATTCTTCTAAAAGTTAAATTGTAGTGTCAAACAGAAAAGATACTTGTGCTTTTTATAGCAAGACTGCTTTTGTTACTTGAGTTGGTAGTTTTCTCAAACTCCCTAAACCATTTGTATGCAAAGTCTCTACAAATAGTAGAGACCAATTAGCAACTATCGTTTGGTACGCTAAAGTGTACCCTTTGCTTCATATGAGATGGGAAGGTTTTTGTGCGCTTGATAAAAACGGGTGCTTTGGCTCCACTGCAGTTGCTTGACAGAGTTTAAATAATAATATGGGCATTTAGCACAAACTTCATGTTCTTCTAAAATAGATTTTTCTTTTCTTATGGGAGTCATGCTTGGCTTTTGCTCAAGAACTGCAAATTGCTGACGAAAACGATGTCTCTTTGACTTGTGTATTACTGTATCCAATTTAGCCCAGCAAATTTAGGATTTTTTGCGCCACAAATTTATAATTAAGAAATATTTTCAGAATTAGTTCCTCATAGCATGTAGACTGTAGAGTAAATCTTAAAAGTCCCCTAAGTTGCCATGTGAGCTTCCATCCAAAACGGCGGATCAAAGATGGCCGCCTAGTAACATTTTGTTTTCCTCATAACTCGGTGGAAAAATGAAGATTTTTTTTGTTTCTAAAAAAACTTGTATGCTCTAAAAGTAACACTGTTTCAATATATACTCTAAAATAACGAATAAAAAAGTTCAAAACAATAATTTAGATACCAAAAGCTAAAATTTCTATTTTTTGCGAAAAAAACAGCAAAGCAAACAAGCTTCTAAAATCAAGATTTTTCTTATGGTATTCTTTTTTAAAATATTAACTGCAAAAATAATTGATAAATTACATTTATTGAATAACCTAGTAGCTTTTATTCCATTTCTGAAAAACAATCTTGCTTTTTTCTAGTTTTGGAACGAGAAGATGATAGGGGAAAAAAGTTACCTTTAAAGAATTTTCAAAACAAAAATGCAGAATATTATTCATTTAGTACTTTTAACAAGAAATTCTGTCTAGAACTAGACGAGCCTACTTTCCCGTATACCCATACTCAGTGGTTGGAAAAACTACTTTCTTTTTGTAAGCGAAACTACTACTACAACTACTTAATTACAAATGTAGTTAACTACAACTACTTTTTTCAAAATGTAGCAACTACAAAACTACTTTTGAAAAAAAATCGCTACTTCGCTACTTTTAAAAAAAATAAATAAATAAATAAAAAGCATACACACCGTTTGAAGATTGAACGAAAAAAATTAGAAAACTGGTTTAGATTAATGAATTTGCTCACTTGAACATGGGACTAAGAATTATTTATTGTTTCATTCCTTTACTGTGCCATTCCAAAACACTTTTTTACGATTTTTTACGAATATCCGCTGCAAGAAAGGATTTAAAAAGTTGAAGGAATTCAACCTTCAAGCTTTTAATCTTTTCCTGACAGTGAATATTTTCATTCAAGAAGTGCAACTCGGCTACTTGAAAATGTAAAATAGATGCAGTCATAATTTGATTAAAATTTTCATATAGATATACATACACTATATGACCAAAAAGTATTGGGGACACTTTTAAAAATTCACATTTTTTAACGGATTTCTGGAGAAATAAAAGACCAGTTGGTCCGAAATTTATTTTCACATAAAAAGTATACTCCAGCTGTCATTTTCCAATAAAAGCTAAGTCTATTATTCATTTGGGAGACCAGCAACAAGTTGAGAGAACAAAAAAAAGGTTTTTTGATCATTTTTTCTTTGGTTGCGTTTGATGAGCACGACCGAGCGCGACCAGTTTAGTTAATCACGTGACAGATAATGATTCACGTGCTCCAATCAACCAATCAACTGCTTAGAATGATAACCGCTGCGGTAACCGGTTGATCATAGAACGCTGCGGTTAGTAACCCGGTTTACCTACCGGTTAACCGGTGAGGTTCGTCGAACGCAAACCATTCTAAATAGCTGGGAATAAGCTATAAATTTCAGAAATAAGTTAAAAAAACTATCAAACATTTAGTTTTACATTTTCTTGAAAGTATCTTCCGCGGGAGATACAAGCATTTGCTTCAATAATGCTTTTTTTTTTTTTTTTTTTTTGAAGGTTTTTGGCTCAAATCACGCCAGACTTTTTTAGTCAAACATTACGTAATTTTCAGAATATTTGACAGCATATTAGAGAAATATAAGAACAAAATTTAAGATTAAAATATTGAAAATATAATTAAATATGAACGTTTAAAGCAATTAATCACGTTCGATCATGCTCAGTGAACGTTTATAATGCGCGAAAGATAGCAATTTATAACTTTCATGATTCAAAGCTTAGATTGTAATCCTACAACTCATAAAAAAAAATCCACCTCAATATCTTTAAAAATTCAAAAAGTTATCAGCGATCTAATGAACCGAATTTCTATAATTCTTGGACAGGGGTCGTTTGCAAACTGGTAACACTTTCCTGCTATCGTTGCAGAGTGATTCATGATCAGAACGGATTATTTGCGAACGATTCCCTCACGATTCGTCGTCTAGCCAAGAAATATTAAAATTCGGCTCATTAGATCGCTGATAACTTTTTACATTTTAAAAATATCACGGTGGGATTTTTTTATGAGTTGTAGAATGTATCTGGGCTTTCCGATAATGAAAGTTTATAAATTGCTATCTTTCGCGCATTGCGAAGTGAAAAATTAAATTGGTTTTAACCTTTCATATTTCAGAAAATTTTCAATATTTTAACTTCAAAATTGTATTATTATTTTTCTTTAATATGCTGTCAAATATTCTGAAAAGTTTAAGTAGCGTTTAACAGAAAACTGTGCCTGATATGAGCCGAAAACTTCAAAAAAATTGTGCATTTCTGAAAGAAATGCTTATATCTCTGTGGGCATAAGAGATACCTTCACGAAACTATAAAAATAAATTCTAGATAGATTTTTAATTTATTTCTGAAATTTACAGCTTATTACCAGCTATTTACAATGAAAAATGATCAAAAAATTTTTTTGTTTCCTCAATTTGTTGCTCGTCTTCTAAATGAATAGTCGACTTAATTTTTGTTTGGAAAATAGCAGCTAGAGTATACCTTTAATGTCAAAAAATTAAAGAGCAATTGTTTATTTTATTTCTTGAGAAATCCGTAAAAATGTAAATTTTTGAAAGTGTCCCCAATACTTTTATTCATATAGTGTATATGTACGTAAGATTTAGATGGTGAGAAACACCTTTTAAACAAAAGAGAAAAACATAATTTTCATTATTGGAGTTAATTTTATAGGGACTTATATTTTGTAGGAACTAGTAAATTGATTTTGGGTTTCAAGATAGAGGGCCGGACCTGGACACAATCTTCTTTCTTATACGCAACTGATAAAAAGAACTAAGAGCACTTTTCAATTTTACCGAATGACCTCGAAAATTAAAAATATTTAACAACTGACTCTTATTTTGTTGATATATGGACCCTCAATCAGTAAAAAAGAAAAACTAAAGAAATTTTTTTAATATACCAAGCGGTACGAGAATTTGTTGTCGAATATTAATAAATATCCGAAATATGAAAAATAACTAAGAAAGCTTACTTTACTTCAACGTGCAAGTGTCGACACGCGAAATGGCTAAATAGTGAGCTTTTCTTGAGTAACGAATTTTGGAGTTAACGCGAATTCCTCACTCCGTAACACGAACATTTTGGGAAAGGAATAGCAAGGCTTAAGTATCACTCGCTTTATTGGGTACTAAATATTAGTTTCGTGAATGAACTTTCCTTTCAGCATCACTGAAAGAAAAAGTACCCCACACTGTACTAGTCGAAACATTGCTTTGCTAATTTACAAATTGCCACTCCGCATATTTTTCATTCTAAATATGAAGTTGATGAAACATTATTTCACATAAGCGGGCTGTTAATCTAAAGTTTTAAAAGGAATAATGGAAAGTTCCTGACAACTAAAAAATTAAAAGATTTTCGATATTCTTGAACAAGTAAAAAGTGCGTCGAATATAATTACTGTATCTACTGTACAGTACTATTGTAATGCCGCATTTTATTATTACTACATACTATACGTACCATACTGTTTCATTTTATGCCATTCTCTCCCATTGATTTTGTGCACCCTAACCGTATTTTTATTCAATAACAGTTTCTTTTTAAATACAGTAAAATGTCAGTTCTCTAAGTTTAAATTCGGAAAAATGAACTTAAGCAATGGGCAAAAATAGTTTAGAGGTGTTTACAAATGTCTAAAATAATTGGTTCGTTCATAAAAAAAATCGTATACATACTCTTTTTCTCAACACAAAATGTCAACCTACGTCTTGGAACTCATCTCTCACGTAAGTAGAGATTCGATAGTAAATGCGGATGACCTTTTTGCTTAACGGGCAAATTTTGCATGAAACGGAAGCATTTTCGTTATCATACATTCCTATAACACTGTAATATTTGTTGTTAGCCGGCCAAAAAGGCAGTTCAATGTCATCCTCTTCTATAACATTTACAGTAGCTTCCATATTAAGAGGATATTGACACAATAATCTCATTGACATCTAAAATGATGTTCATCCACGGGACATTCTCTGCTGACAGAAAACACAAACCTGATACTATTTGGCAGTTATTATTCTTTTCTTTCTAAACCATGCTCTACTCAAGGCAAATATTAGGGAAATGTGAACATATCGATGCCGAACAAACTAATGGCGTCTAACAGATAGAACGTATGGCGTCAAAATATGTCTGATGACAGCTCGTATTTTTCAGAGTCTTACGAATCCAATTGATGCAAGTTTTACTCGCGTAAGACTTGCAGCTGTCAGATTGTTTGAAACCTCGTTTTTTTTTTTTTTTTTTTTTTTTTTTTTTTTTTTTTTTAACTTTATTCAAAAGCAGTTTTCAGAAATCGCTACAAACTACTTTTTTTTGTAGTGAACTACTCGCTACTCTACTTTTTTTCAAAAGTAGTGCGCTACACTACAAACTGCTAAAAAATGTACCTACTACAGTAGCGTCGCTACTTGTAGCGCGCTACTTCAACCACTGCCCATACTACTTCCTAGTACCTGATCAATATTCTCAAAAATAGCTAAAGTCGCAAATTTTTTCAAACACATTTTTAAAATACTTTAAGCTGATTTCTAGGAATAAAATATTCCTCACTCATCTAAAAAAATTAGATGCGAAAAAAAAAAAAAAAAAAAAAAAAAAAAAAAAAAAAACCCGAACAAATAAAATAGTAGCAACTTTTAACAAAGCAGCTAATAACACTTTTTTCCATTAAAAAAATCTTTAACAGCTTTTAAAACCAAAAAAATAATAATTAAAATTAATAAGCTCATTAAAATAAATACATCATTATAAAAAAAATCGTCTTTTTCCCCTGTTGACAAAAACATTTTTTTTTAATGAATTAATGCACTTACCAAAACAAAACAAAACAAAACAATAAAATGTCAACTTAAAGAAATAATTTTCATTGTCAAAAAAAAAAAAAAAAAATCGTCTGCACATATCTTTATGTAGAAACATAAATGTCTTCGAGTTAATTTGCCAAAAACTGAATACCTAAATTGAAACTTTAGCGTAAAAATAAAAACAAGTCATATCAACAATAATTATTTCACAGTTAAAACCATAGCTGCGGAGTCGGAGTCGAAGTCAATCTCATTTTAAGATAAAGGATTCGGAGTCGAATATTTAAGAATCGGAGTCAGTCATTTGTCCTCCTTTTATACATTTTTGCCAAAGCTACGAAGTCAGAATCGAAGTCGGGCGTCGGAGTCCGATTAATTGTCGGGCACAGGAGTCGGAGTCGGAGTCAAGTGCCCCTAAATTGTCGGGCACAGGAGTCGGAGTCAAGTGCCCCTAAATTGTCGGGCACAGGAGTCGGAGTCGGAGTCAAGTGCCCCTAAATTCTCGGAGTCGAACTCTGGAGTTTGGCGTCAAGAGTTATTTCCAACAAAATTTGTTTGAAGTAAATCCGCCTTCAAGTACAGAATCTACATTGACTTTCAGTTTCCCCGTAGGCGCTATTGTTAAGGAATTTGAACTGTTCACAATTGAACGGAAAATTGTTCAAATCAAAAAGATATTTTACATACAAGTTTTTCATCAAAAGCTTTTTCCTACAAAGTTTGTTTGAAGCAATTTCGCCTCACAGTTCGAAATTGCCTTGAATTTCCCCGTAGACGCTAATGTTAAGTTTTTTGAACTGTTCAAAATTATACAAAAAATAATTCAAATCAAAAAGTAAAATATGGGACTGAGGTGTCCTCGCCGAGATCTTTCGAACAAAAAAAAGTTTTTTCGAATCGGACTATTCATTCAAAACTTATTAGGGGGGGACAGACAGACAGACCGACGGACCGACAGACAGACCGACAGACATTTTCCCCCATCTCAATACCCTACTTTCCAATTTTTAATTTTTCGATATTTATTTAATTATTTTAATTATTTTTGACTTTTTTTTTTGTTTTTCGCGATATTTTAAAGATGCATTGAGCCTTGTTCCATGCTTTTTTCTTCTTTTTCTGATTTTTAATGGGAAAGTAGGCTAATTAACAAGAAGTTCTGTCTAGAACTAGACGAGCCTACTTTCCCGTATACCCATACTACTTTCTAGTACCTGATCAATATTCTCAAAATAGCTAAAGTTGCAAATTTTTTCAAACACATTTTTAAAATACTTTAAGTTGATTTCTAGGAATAAAATATTCCTCACTCATCTAAAAAAATTAGATGCGTAAAAAAAAATAAATAAATAAAAAAAAAAACGAACAAATAAAATCGCATCAACTTTTAAACAAAGCAGCTAATACACTTTTTTCCATTAAAAAAAATCTTTAACAGCTTTTAAAACGAAAAAATAGTAATTAAAATTAATAAGCTCATTAAGATAAATACACCATTATAAAAAAAATCGTCTTTTTCCCCTGTAGCCAAAAACATTTTTTTTAATGAATTAATGCACTTACCAAAACAAAACAAAACAAAAGAAAACAATAAAATGTCAACTTAAAGAAATAAATTTCATTGTCAAAAAAAAAAAAAAAAATCGTCTGCGCATATCTTTATGTAGAAACATAAATGTCTTCGAGTTAATTCGCCAAAAACTGAGTACCTAAATTGAAACTTTAGCGTAAAAATAAAAACAGGTCATATCAACAATAATTATTTCACAGTTAAAACCATAGCTGCGGAGTCGGAGTCGAATTCAATCTCATTTTGAGATAAAGGATTCGGAGTCGAATATTTAAGAATCGGAGTCAGTCATTTGTCCTCCTTGTATAAATTTTTGCCAAAGCTACGAAGTCAGAGTCGAAGTCGGGGAGTCGGAGTCCGATTGATTGTCGGGCACAGGAGTCGGAGTCGGAGTCAAGTGCCCTTATATTCTCGGAGTCGAACTCTGGAGTTTGGCGTCAAGAGTTATTTCCAACAAAATTTGTTTGAAGTAAATCCGCCTTCAAGTACAGAATCTACATTGACTTTCAGTTTCCCCGTAGGCGCTATTGTTAAGGGATTTGAACTGTTCAAAATTGAACGGAAAATTGTTCAAATCAAAAAGATATTTTACATACTTTTTCATCAAAAGCTTTTTCCTACAAAGTTTGTTTGAAGCAAATTCGCCTCACAGTTCGGAATTGCCTTGAATTTCCCCGTAGACGCTAATGTTAAGTTTTTTGAACTGTTCAAAATTGAACAAAAAATAGTTCAAATCAAAAAGTAAAATATGGGACTGAGGTGTCCTCGCCGAGATCTTTCGAACAAAAAAAAGTTTTTTTCGAATCGGACTATTCATTCAAAAGTTATTACGGGGGAACAGACAGACAGACCGACGAACCGACAGACAGACCGACAGACATTTTTCCCCATCTCAATACTCTACTTTCCAATTTTTAATTTTTCGATATTTATTTAATTTTTTTAATTATTTTTGACATTTTTTTGTTTTTCGCGATATTTTTAAGATGCATTGAGCTTTCTTTCATGCTTTTTTCTTCTTTTTCTGATTTTTACTGGGAAAGTATGCTAAAAACTGGAACATTAAAGATCTGCGTTTTCATTGGCATACAGGATCACCGTCCCACATAATTATGATTCTTTTGTAGCCACAAAACATGAAGTCAAGAAGAAGAAGAGGACGAACGAAGAACGGGAAGTGACTAAAGAATTGTACACACTCCACCTTTTTTCATAACACATCCTGATTCAATTGGATTCATGTTTTTCTTCAGCCACTGGTGTACACGAGGATAAACGCAAAGTTTATGCTGTGAAACTGCTGCACTTGTAGGTGGAAGAGTTGCCAGGTTTTAGATTTCGAAAAACGAGTTTTAGTTACTTAATTATTACTACGATTGTATCATCAGACGTCTAGAGAATTAAGTCTTCCTAACCAAAAGATGTTTCAGGAACATTTCTGCAGTTTGAATGACCTTTCTGGATCAATCTTGATTTGTTCTCAGAATTCCGCAAAACGTTAGTCTATATAGTCGCTCTCACTACATTTTTTTTCAAAAAGCAGTAGTCTCAGACATTTGCGACATCGCTCTTCTTTGTTTTTTCCCAATGTTAGTTGGTAATGCACCAGTGTATCCATTTAAAACCACTGCTTTACATTTAAAACAAAAAGTATTTTTTCTTCCTGAAGACAACTGGAATATTTCAGGGATATGTATTTTTATTTTACGTCTGACTTGTCCCATACCTATGCGTGCGTAAGAAATCCTTCATCTTTAATGAACGAATCGATTGGTGGTGGCTTAACACAAGGCTCTACTAATTCGATGATAGCTGCCACGATTGTTTTTTTTTTTTTTTTTTAATCCTTTATCAGAGAAACCGAACGAAAAAGCGGGAGTAGTTGAGGCGCTAATTCATATTTCAAATGATCTCGTAAATTATCGTTCGATTTGAAAACAGCAGCATCTAGTGAAAACTGTGGAAGACTGAACAGAACGTTCATTTCTTAATAATATGTACCTCTTTTTTTCTTCCGATGTTTAACACCCCAAAAGAACTTCCTAAAGTTGAAGGCAGTAATTTTTCACCGACATTTTTTCCATTGTCATAAATATATGGAAAGATAATTTTTAAAAAAGTCCTTCTTGAGTAATTATTTGCAACCTAAAATGCACAAAAATACTATTTTCAGATAGCAGTGATTTTGTTATTAAAAAGTAAAGTATTGAACGATTTTGACGATTTTCTATCGTTAATGTAAGTGGTTTTTTTTATTTTTATCATTTTAACTCTCACTTAATATTACAAAAGGAATTTGTTGGAGACACTATACGATTTACGGTAGTTTCAAAGAGCTAAACAGATCAGCATTGAATTTTCACACCGAAAATTTTGCATTTCAGACAAAAAATGCAATTTTCAGATCATGTATGTTTATAGCTTTTTATGGGGAAATGTCGGTAAAACACAAGCACCAATTCAAACATGCAAAACATTTCTTAAAACTGAAAAATAACACATATTAACTAATATATGAAGAAAAATATTTTTTAAAAAATACCCCAAAAGTGTAAAAAATATTTATTTTAGTAGCTTATGTTAGTGATGAGCATAATCGAGTCTCATAATCGAATCACTCGATTATTCAAGATCATTCGAGAACTCGATTACCACGAGTTCTCGATTATCGTATCTCGAGTTCTCGATTATCACTTCTCGAGTTCTCGAGCGATGAACTTCTCGAGTACTCGATTATCACTTTTCGAGTTCTCGAGCGATGAACTTCTCGAGTTCTCGATTATCACTTTCTGAGAACTCGAGCGATCAACTGCTCGAGTTCTCGATTGTCACTTTCCGAGTGCTCGAGCGATCAACTGCTCGAGTTCTCGCTTTGAACTTCTCGAGGTGTTGAGTTCTCGAGATGTTGAGTTCTCGAGATATTGAGTTCTCGAGATCTTGAGTTCTCGAGATATTGAGTTCTCGAGATCTTGAATTCTCGAGATGTCAATCACTCGAGCAGTGTATTCTTTGATCGATTTGATAATCGAATGAAACTCTCAATATAGTTGACTTCTGACAATGGTGCCCACCTATGGAAGGGGGGGGGGGGGTCATGGTGCAGACTCTGCTATTGACATTTTCGGGGGGGGAGGTGTTTTAAGGGGTATTTTTCTCATTTGTTGGGGGGAGGTCTCTGCGATATTGAGGGGGGGGCTTGACCTCAGGGCGGATGGGCACTTTTGCTTTTGAAGTGTTTTAGTTCATTTAGGCGGTCAAAGGGCTGGCTTTGAAAAGTTAATGATTTTAGTTACGAATGAGCATGGTTTTTTTCTGTCTTCGGAAAAAATTTGCATTGAAACCTTTTAACCCTTGCCCCAGAAAGACCGGCTGCGCTGAGGAGTCCACAGGGGAGGTGTGTCATTGCGCAGACTGCGCCATTGAAATTCCTAATGGACGTTAGACTTTTTTAAGGAGTGTCCTTCTTGAGGGGGAGAGAGGATCCCTAATTTTAAAAAGTGTGCCAGCACACTTGAGGAATGGATACCCTTGCGATCTAAATGATATTACAATCAAATAATTACCTTTCGAATGTTTCATTCGAATAGATTTGGAATGATTTTTAAAATCGAATGATTGCTTTTCTCTTGCTTTATTCGAATGGGGTAATAGTTGAATGTTTGGCTTCGAGTTTTCGATAATTGAGAGATTCCTTAATAATCGAACGATATTTTTAGAACGAAAATTGTTAATTATCATATGAGCGGATTTATGGAGGGGCATGTGTTGTGTGAGTGGCGGATACAATGGAGGATCGTGGGGGTCATGACCCCCCCCCCCTGAACTCTCGAGAATAGTATCCGTACACATTATGTTCAAATAATTTATGCATAAAATGCAAACGATGACAGTATCTTATCTTTTAAATACATCAATTATTTTTCAAAGAAAATATTTGAACTACTACTTTGTTTTATTGCTTATGAAATTAATTTGCAACGTTTTTCCCCAATTATATGCCTTATTCCTGACCGTTTGGGGCTTTTTATTGACCCCCAAAAAAGTTTTAGGATTTTTTCGTACTTAAAACGGGAATTTCGTTCATGGGGGAGGGCTTTCTTCAGCATGACCCCCACCCCCGTCAAATAGTTTTCTGTATCCGCCCCTGGTGTGATCCGGTGGTGAAATCTTGAAACAAATGATAGAGAAACGCTTTCCATACTGTTTTGAACTTGACAGTTATTAAGATTAAATACGTACGTATGTACAATTTTTATTAAAAAGTGAGGGATAATGATAATATGGGCAAGTCGTTGGGCGACACTAGCAGGATTAAAATTGAGAGTTGTTAAACTTAAAAATATATTAAACCGGTATCAAGGGCTTTCATATGGGGGGGGGGGCAAGTGGGGGCTCAAGCCCCCTCCCCCTTCTTTGAAATTAGGACATACTTGCTTTTAGTACTTTTTTTTGCAAAAATGTAAAATCATTTCTTCTCCAGCAATTAATCAATAAGTTAATAAAAATGTCAAATTTTAATAACTCTAATCTGTACTGAAATCGGTTTCTATGGGGAAAATATCCTATTAAACCATGAGGAAAATATCTGAGTTCCCCCCCCCCTTAAAATTTTGCATATGGGCGCCCTTGACCGGTATGGTACAAACCGTGTAATTGAAAATTTAATGTAGTCTTAGCCCTTTTTCGGATTATCGTTTCTTGGGGGAGGGGGGGTTGTCATAAAAAGCGCGCCATCGCTCACAGGGACGGACGGACACCCCTGTCATTCTATAAGGTTATTGAATCAAATAATTGCTTCTGCTTTTTTTCGAATGGGGTTACTCAGAGAGCACACTTCGTTGAGTAAACGTTTTAAAGCGATTGTTAACGCTGTGGCAGCCATGTTAAAACGTTTATGAAATGTTTAAACTCAAGGTGTTTATAATGCAGTGGTGCCCCCCCCCCCCCCATGGCGATGACACTCATCCCTAAAATGCGACGTTAAACCCGCTAAAATAAATTAAAGCCAGCTTAAGTTACCCTCTCCTCTTCAAAACTTCAATGGCGCGGTCTGCGCCATTTACCCCCCTCCCCCGCGCTCTCTCTTGTATAATATATTGTTTGTTGTGGAATGCTCGGTTATCGAGCATATCTCGGATGATTTGAAAACCAAATACGTAATCTGCTTTTCAGAGAAACTTAACAATCAATTTTAACCTTTTTGAGGACCAGCTTACGGAAAATGAAACGTAGCTACGGAACCTTAAGTTCCGAAACGGACCGTTGCGAGCCTAAGCATTTTCAGCAGTTTTGCCTCAACTTTACAAAAAAAAAAAAAAAAACCATAAAATCAGCACATTAATTGACTGAAAATTTTTAAGTTGAGTAAATAATAAACTAATCAACATTTACGAAACTATAAGGAATATGACATAAACAGAAGCGAGTAAAACAAGTAAAATACTTATATTTAACTACCCACGCGAAAATAAATGCTACGCACACGAGAAGTCACAAATATCTTGCGTATGAAATTTCAAAAAAAAAAAAAAAAACAATATGCAAAACAATCTGTATAAAATGTAATTTTTATTTAAAAATAGGGCCGAAGAGTGGAAGCTAAAATTAATCCCACACGACAAACTTCAATATTTCTTTTTAATGCACTCAGAAACATTTCAACTTCACTCCCAACACTTTTACTTTTATTGCATATTCCTAAAATCGACGAATGAAAAAAAAAAAAAAAAAAAAGCAGATCAAGAAAGAAAGAAAATAATCATGAACTTCAATGCACTTCAATGCACTTCAAGCCATACTTGTACACTTTTCAATGCGTCGGGAATCCCAATCCTCTGGAAAACACAATCAGAAATATTTTACCCTCCCTCCTCATGTATTAGTCAGATAAATATACTTAACTACTCTTAACAAGAACATCAAAAAAAAAAAAAAGCAAAGCTATAAACTAGGAAAGAATGAGTACTTTTGCGCAGAGCAACTATTCCCCTACTTGTTTACATTATTAACTTTGTGTTTGAGAGCCCGAAACCATTCGAAATAATCACGTGATAACTGAAAATCATTAGTTTAAATGCATAACCGTTCGAATAAATCACTCAGCCGCCCAAATGCCGAGCTCCTAGTTTCTGACAAGCTAACAGGGAATCTAGTCGAACCTGCATCCCCCAAGGATTGCTACCCCTAAATGAAGACTGAAATCTATCGAATCGACCCCCTAAAACAAGCTTGCATTTCGAACTTTACCGGAGGGTAAGGGGACAAAAGGTGTATCTGCTCATTTTATCGGAAAACAACAAAAAACTAGACCCACTTAAATGTAAAAACTAGAATTTTTCATGGAATTTGGGGGGAGTGTATTGATCCCCCTTCAAAAAGGGGGTGTCAATACCCCCCCAGCTTAACCTAAAACTTCTAAAAGCCAGGAGGGTTCACCCCTTATTATACCCCTAAATGGTAGGCTAAATGTCACATTCCTATCTCGAGCGCACCCCTGCCAAAATAACTCGGGAATTCAACTGAAGTCAAGGGAGTCCACCTCCCCCTTTCGCAGGGCGATGGCGCACCCTCTCAAATGTTACGGAGCATCCGTCTAGAAAGAGCTCCCCCCCCCCGCCCTCCCGAAATGAGATTTTAAAAAAATCTCAAGAAACAGCTTCTAAAAATTTCGGTTTCGCAGGCTGCGCCATGGACCCCCTCCCCCTTCCGAAAATGAGATTAAAAAAACCCTCTCAAAAACCGGCTCTAAAAATTTTAGTTGCACAGGCTGCGCCATGCCCCACCCCCTTTTAGTGGGCAAACCCGTAGCAGTCAACTCAATTTTGGAAAAGCTCAGAAAATGAACTACTCGAGTACTCGATTCAAACGTCTCGAGATCTCGATTTGAAACATCTCGAGATCTCGATTTAAAACATCTCGAGATCTCGATTCAAAAGATCTCGAGAATCAATCGCTCGAGTACTCGATTCAAAAGATCTCGAGAAGTCAATCGCTCGAGTACTCGATTCAAAAGATCTCGAGAAGTCAATCGCTCGAGTACTCGATTCGGAAGACCTCGAGAAGTCAATCGCTCGAGTTCTCGATTTCAAAAGATCTCGATTATCAATCACTCGAGTGATCGACTTAAAAAGATCTCGATTATCAATCACTCGATTATCAGAAGTACTCGATTCCCGAGATCTCGATTATCAAAAGATCTCGATTATGCCCATCACTAGCTTGTGTGTTCAGCTGCATATAGCATAGAAGATAGAAGTGTCAGGTTTTGGTGTCAAAACAAATGTTAGAAATTTTTTATTGGTTATTTTAGGTTATGTATCGAAACAATATTACTTCTAAAGCTTACAGTGTTTTTAGAACTGAAAATTTTTCATTTTTGACAGAGTTATAAGGAAAACAAAAAGTACTAGGCGGCATTCTTTGATCCACCACTTTGGATAGAAGCTCACATGGGAACTTTGGGGACTTTTCAGGATTTGTTCTACACATGTTCAGGAACTAATCCTAAAAAATTCAGCTAATTATAAATTTGTGGTGTATCGACCCTATTTTCGGTCTAAATTTACTGGGCTATTTTAACTTGCATTGAGAAGACCCATACCCAACCTTGTTAATGCATAAAAATCAGTCATTATATCAGTGTATTTGATTCATTACAGCAGGGAAAGAACGCTGATTAGTTTCACCAAGTCACACACACTCAGTAAAAGTTTTTGAATAACATCGCTAATTTTACCTCTCACTTAAAAGAGATATACAAAATCTTGAGCCGCTTAACCTACTGCGAGTCAGCTTGTGTGTCATCCATGTTTTTGTCGCCACTTTTAGAGTCGTGCCGGGCATTGCAGATTAGTCAGCTGATTCATTCAACATAATTTTCAAGGTACCGCCCACATTTATAACATCACTTCACGGTGACTAAGACGTCAGCAGGCAGTTTCTGCAGGTTAGAGAGCATACATAATAATAGGTTTTTTATTAGATCTTCCGCGGAAAAACATATTGTGCACTTTCTTCTTCGGAGAAAAATATTAGACACTTATAGTAAGTTAAAACTTTTAAGTGTTCTCCTTAATCTTACTAAAAAGTTCCAACATTATATTCAGGTTACTCCAGCAGGTTTTACAATTTGCAATGTACTTTCTCCTTTTTTTCTAAAACGCAATTTTCTGGGTTAAAATTTTTGCGATGATCTTCGAAAACGTTAATTATTTTTTCGCAATTTCTGAATTGCTGACGTATCAAAACAAAATCCTCGAATGAAAATACCTATTCATTCTCAGGAAAATATACTCTATTTGTATTGTGTTCTTAAATGGTAAATCCATCGTTCATCATACGAGACACAAAGTTTTTCTTGCCTTTCTTGCAGAAATACGAAGAATTACATTCAAAATTAATGCTTCGTTTAAAAAGATTTCTAAAAGACTCGTTTTATCAGCGGCAAAAGTTGGAAATCGTTTGCATGGAAACTCTTTGCGGGATTGGAAATCTTGCGGGATTTTGCTCTCAATCCCGCAAAATATCATGCGGAATCCCGCGGGGTTCAGGATCGGGATTGGAAACCCTAACCCTGCCCATTGCACATATGTACACATAAATACATGATTGTGATGTTAAGAAATGCATTTCAAGCACATGGCAACTACCTGGCCAAATATATAAAATTAATCAGTCATAAATATTACATACAAAATCATATTTTAAATTCAGATCTCCCTTCAAGATCATTTAATTTTATGCTAACTGCTTCCCACCGAGAAAACCTTTCAGTTATACTTTTTTTTTAATAATATGTTTTTTATTCAACAAATAAAGAGTCGCATTTTCCGATAAGAATCTTTTTAGTTTGTAGGTGCAGTCTTTCATGACATCAAATTTGATGCCTGCTTTTACATTTTCAGCTTTCTTCTACGTAATTTGAAAGCTAATAACTCAACAAAATCTTGAGAAGATGATATTGATTCGTCTGTATTAGCATCTTCACTTTTTTCGTAAAACTCCGTAATTTTTCGCTTTATTTCAAAAAACAAAACAGTGACCTGTTTAGGTCCTTTTGGAAAATTTGTTTATGTGACTATCTTTCTACATGGCTTTGCATTCAAAACAAAAATATGTTTCCACTTTCAGCTGCAATTTTTATATCTTTTGCTTTTTTTCATCATTCTCTCATTAGAGGATGTATTACATTGCTTCCATTCGACGAGCTCAACCGGTAGCTATTGGTTAACCGATCACGTGACAGCCAATGATCACGTGCTTCAATCAACCAATCAACAGCTTAAAATGGTAACCGGTGCGATAACCGATAGATGATAGAACGCTGCGGTTAGTAACCGGTTACTCACCGGTCGACCGATGAGGTCGTCGAATGCAACCATTGAAACTCCTAAGTGGGAGATTTGGAGATGTGTTTGTGGTTATTTGATGGGTTTTGTCGCTTTACCAAGTCGTCAAAAAATCTGGGGATTGCATGCAATAGTTTTCAACTTTTTACATTAAAAACATTTGATTTTATCACTTATTTTTGTGCACAAAGACAAAACTTTTCTTCTCAGTTTTGGCACTTATTTAAAATTTACGTTTATAGTATAGCTCTGATAAATTGAAGCTTGATTTTGACAATTTTCAACCTCTCTTTGGGAAAATAGGGAACAGTGATTGGCGCTGAATTGAATTGGACGACTACAGTAGTAATTTTACGAAGGTATTCCCAAGCAAACCCACAGCAATAACACTTAATTTTTACTAATCTCCCCCCAAAAAAATAAGTAAACATTGTGAAGGTCAAGCTTCAACTTATATCACAATCACATTATTATATTCTTTCCTAAAATTATTATCTCCCCCTTTCGCTTGTTTACGACACGAGTGCTATTTTCATCAAAAACATTAGAAAGTGTGTTTTGTTTACGACAGATTTCGCAAAGAAAATAAAACTAAAAATAAATTCAAGATAGATGTTGATGACGATAATGAATGTTGACGGTAGTAAATGCTTTAGGTTTTTGCGACTTCCAAGGGCCTGGTAGTAATATGATCCATCTTTTATAAAACATCATCTCTATCCATTCTTGGATTTGTACAGAATTTCTGTGTAGTTAGGGGCCATATATAAATTATGTAAGGGTCCCGAGGAGGAGGAAGGGTTGAAAAAATCTCTACATACCCTTACTTGGGGGGGGGGGGGGTGTCAAACCCATTCTTACGTAATATTTTCCAAATCGATATTTTATATTAGAAATCGCGCAGTCAAGTGATTTGGCAGTGATCATATTTCATATGCGTCTGGAAGGTAAAAAACATATTATGATGACCTATTTTTATTTGTTTTACAAAGAATGAATTAGTGTAAAATATACTAAAAGAATAGCACTATGTATGACATGTTTTATTTTTAATTAGTATCGCATCATATGCAAAGAAATGTCGAAAAAACATTCAGTCTAGATCCCAGGAAATATGTCTTCACACAGTGAATTTAACAACGATTCCAGTGATGTAAGGGTCGTTATTTTTGAAAACCGAAATAGAATCTTACGTAAGAATGGGGAGGGGGGGTGTAAAATCTTACGTACCCTTACATGGGGGGAGAGGGGGGTCAAAAATTGCCAAAATCATCCTTACGTAATGAATGAATGGCCCCTTACCTGTCGAAATTTGCCACAGTGAAGGGAGAACTTGACATTTTTATGTTTTCAAGCCAAACAAAATTTTTACAGTGTGATATTCAAAAATATATATTTTCTGAGTCTTGTCTTCAAACACAGGGTGTTCATAAAGTCTCTCCGCAGTCCTATTTTTCCGTTCAATGGCTGCTTAAACGAAGACGAAATAGCGAGAGAATTCCAGGATAATGCAACAGCGCACACTGCTAATCGAGTCTGGATTTGTTGGAAGATGTTTTTGGAGAACGCATTGGTTTCAAAAGGAGTGTGGCCTGTCAGCTCACCTGACCTATCACCCTTTGACTTTTACCTGTGGAGAAGTGATAAAGGTCACGTCTGTAAGAACATTCCCAGAAATATTGACGAATTAAAATAGAGATGAAGAATTACGTCAAATCCATCACAGCTGAAACATTACGTTCTGTATTTGCCAATAAAATTAAACGGGTAAATATTTATATAGAACAAGGAGGAAAACATTTTCAGCACCTGTTGTAAATAAAATATCGAAACTAACATTTAATATATACCTACACATGGTTTTGTATTTGAGTTATCAATATATGATTTTTGGGGTTATTTTCTTACTTTTTACAGCGGAAAGACTTTATGAACACTCTGTATTAACTCATTACTTTCTGGGTATGCCGACAGAGTGTGGCAGTGGTGAAGAGGTTAAGACGCTGGCCTCTCGCGCCCAAAGACGCAGGATCGAACCTCGCTCCAGTTGGTGGATTTTTCAAGATGCAGAAAATCGACAGCGTCCATGTCGTATGGTTATGCTGCATGTAAAAGATCTCTGGAGTACTCGTTTGGCATGACGTATCTCTAGGCTTAATTAAATTCCTAGTGCTCTTTCGCATCGAATAGAGCCCAGATACCTCCATCTAGTAGGGAAACTGGGCGTCAAAACTCTCATGGCAACAGCATCCTACCGATAGTGGTGCTACTTGGAAGAGAGGATGTTATGCCGGGGAATCGCTCTAGGTCTGCAAAAGGCACTGCCTCTACCGCCGCCCCATTGGAAAGAAAAAACTTTCTCGGTATACAGATGTCCCAAAATATGCACTTTTGCAAATATGCCGTACTTTTTCATCGTATATGGCTGAAAATGTACTGTTCACCTTTGACAAGTTGAGCTATGGCCTTGAACAAGTCCATTTCGTTCAAGAGAGAGCAATCAGTAAGAAGAATTGTTAGGTGCAGAGTTGGGGTGTCATTGCAAACCTTTTATTGGCGAGAAAATCCTGTATAGCTTACTATTACTGATCACTCCCGTAGGATCCCATGCTAAACGCTTAAGAAGCCTGTCGGAACTTATTCTTTACAGGGAAGCCAACATATAGGTATAGCTTGGCGAGGCAATTTTGGCGAAAAGCATGCTTGAGTAATTGCAAAGGCAGTAAATCGCCAATGCGTATGGCACTGCATTTACGTGCAAATTGCTGTCTCCTCAGTCCTCACTCCCGGCTCTGTGAAAATGCTGAAAGGAAGTAATTAAGCCTCAAGCTCATTTCTGTATGGGAGGAGGATCGAGAAGGGGGGGGGGATCTTATGGGCCTGGGTCGGGGCCATCGTGAAGGTAGTTAGTTTCTCTCTTTCTACCGGGCCTGCTTCAAGACTCGATTGCGCAATCCAAGTGATCACATCGCTTCCTCATTTTTTTTTAAATAAAAACAAACACCATTCGAAATTCGTTTTTTTTTTTTTTTTTAATCATAGTAGTTGTAAATTGGTTCAAAAAATCACTAAATTTGTTAATTTACAGCATTTTGCAGTGACGTGCGTGATAAAATGCTTAACAGAAAAGAAATCGGATCGAAAACAAGACAAGATGAAAAGAAAATCCACATTTTTGATTCCAATGTTATCTTTATATATTAACTAGCAGTACCCGCACAGCGATGCCCGTGCTAAAAATTTAATGGAGGTCCGTTGAATAAAAAAAATTGACGCCCCCTCCCCCTCTGATGTGAAATGATCATTTTTCTTTGCATAAAATGCGTACTCACCTTTTCAAAAGAAAAAAAAACCTATTTAAGTTTCTTTGGAATTTAAAACTTTTTGTCAAATGATTAAATTAGTTTTACATTTGCTTTAAAACTCTATTTAGCGAGTGAAGAGCTTTTTACTGCAATATAAAATATTTCGCCAAATAAACAAAAAAAGACATCAAATAATATCTTTCAAATGTAAAAATAATTCCATAACTCTATTGTTTATTGCCAAGCTTGCCTAGCAACCACGCTATTATAATCCATCCGTCTAACGAAAAAAAAACATGCCGTGGACCATTCAAAAATCATCGTCAGAAAAAAAGAAAGTGTCGTACATTTCACTCGGATATAAACAAATCAAAAGTTTCTTTTCTTTCAAAACAAATCGTCAAAACAATGAATTTCATTAACGGTTGCCTTAAAACAATAATCCTAGATTGAACTGCTCAAGGCCTAACGCGCCAAGCGACCACGCTACCGGAAGCCAGTCCTTTTGCGAGTGAAGCGGATGTTTTTTCTTTAGCAATAATAAATATTTCGCCAAATAAACAAAAAGGTATATGATCACATTAACAGTAGCTTTCACATCTTTACATATTAAGTGCTGCATTTCCCGGCTTTGCCCGGTCTACCTTGAGAATAAAAATTGTGTTGAGTGACATATATTCAACAATCAGGCTTAAATAAAAGGAAAAAAAACCACCAAGCAAAATTACCCTTCCAAACATTGACGACAGATATTAAAATACTTTTAAGAAATTAAAATACGAAAGATGGATTTTGAAAGCGTAACCATGGAAACATGAAATAAAACCTGAAATAAATAAACAATGGATTCAAAAAGCGTAACCGTGGAAACGTGAAAATAAAATAGTTGACAACCTGAATCAAGGGGCCGTGGTAGCCCGATCGGTAGAGTGTTGGATTCGGGGCCGGAGGGTCCTGAGTTCGAACCTCAATGGTCGAAGACCCACCGTCGTCATTAAAGGGGACTGGGCGACGTTAAATATGCTCGTGGTCTCAATGTCCTCCAAGTGAAACGATACCTCTGGGGGTGCTAGCACCAGGTAGCTATTAGCTCCTGGACTAGTTCTAAATTCTCACTAACTGTTCGATCCGGTGATGGTGCTGCCATCTATCGGTATATAAAATAATGGAGGCAAGGCACTTAGTATGCAGTCCTCGACATTAATGCAGTTGAAGTCAGTTGTGACTCTGAATAGGAATAGGAATAGGAACCTGAATCAAAATGACATATTTCGAAATTGATTTAAAAACGCTTGTAACTTTTTTTCCTTTGAAGATAGAAGCTAATTTTTTCGACCAAAAATCGAGAGAGATCTGGAGTAAAAAATCTCGCTTTTTCCAATGCTGTCAAAAAGAAAACTGTGGGACAATTCCTTCACTTTTTATTGATAGATTTAATAAAGAAAGTAGTGCCTAAATTTCAGCTAAGCGTAAAAAAGTTCGAGCTAAAAACGCAAATTACCCCCACCGTAATTAAGTTAGAGCATTGAAACAAATTGTTTAGAACGCAGAAAATTCCACCCTTTTTAACGATATATATATAATATTAATATGTGCAAATAATTTTTCACCCCTTTAATAGCCAATAATAGGCAATTTACGTGAAATTTGGGCCAAAATTTTAATTAAAAAAAGAACTATTTATTGGACTTTTTCGAATTATAGCCTATGTTACTCAGTAAGAAAGCACCTTTCATATAGTGAAAGAATTTTTCAAATAGGTGCAGGGGTTCCGGAGATTACCTCGAACATATAAACACACAAAAATCCGCCCTCTCTCTTTATAATATTAGTAAAGATAGGCAAGCCGTTTTTTTTCGGTACCGATTCCTCCTCTGTTTGTGAACCGATTTCCTTCATTCTTTTTTTGTTCGGTAGCTATTGCCGAGTTTTAGTGTTATCAATAATTTTTTTTGAAATCGAACGTTAATTAACGGAGATATTAATAAAAAACGAATTTTCGTTCTAAATGGCTCTTTCTACGCGATCGGATGGTCCATTTATTTTCGAATTTGATATGGCTGGAAAGGTCTTTAAAAAATACGCCTAACGAAAAAATTGTTAGGGCGCCCAAGGTACAATAACCTAAATCCACTAGAAAAAAAGTTATAAGCGTTTTTTTAGTAAGCGAAACTCAAAAATTTTAATTTTATCTCTTTTCCATTGTTGAAATTCATTGTTGGAAGCGTGAAACATTAATTTTTAATTGATTTTTTAAACCGCTTTTTCTACACGAAATATGCATTTTAATGCTTCGAGCTTGGTATCGTTGGAAAGATCGCGAAAAATGCTTTAAAACACAAAATGGGATCCCGAAAAGATGGCTAGAATTTGAGCTAGAAGCAATTAAAAGTTAGCGAAAATTCATCAAAAGCAAATAAAAATTCATTTTTATTTACTTTTTCACGCGACATAGTTAGCGTGAAGAAATTGCTGGAAAATATTGTCTTTGATATTATGGTGTTGCCATTTCTCGCTTGATCGTAAATAAATGAAATTTTTGCATTTGGTTTTATTATTGAGGCTTTTCGGGTACTGTCTGATCTCGAAAGCCGCGACTAGCACCGTTGAACGGTTCTATTTTAAAAAGGGGTGACAGCTTGTTGAAGAGAATGCACCATGGTAGCATTTCTGCTAAAAAAAAAAAAAAAGCGCCTCAACCCGAACCAACATCTCTAATAAACAAATCCAACGGAAAACAAAACAAAACAAAAAAAAAAAAAAAAAATCCCCCTCACATTCGTTATCTTTCTTATCAATATCTCCCCTATTTTGATAAAATCAGAAGCGACCTGACACATGCGCAAATTTGAGGAAGGTTGCGGTTTAAAATGTCAAACAGTAACTACGGGCATTTAAAATGTTTTCATTTTGATTATGTTTTAGCGATTTTTATCTTTTAATAAAACATTTTGCTTTCGCATGGACAATTATAAGTAGCCTCGAGTAGAGTTCGTTCATTTGACAGTTGGAAATTTTATATTTCTAACTACAGAGGGCATGCCTACTTTCATAAGGAATATTGTTCGTGCAGAAGTTTTACGTATTAAAAGAGTTGTGTGGTATCGTTTCACTCAGGAAGACTTCCATAATTGTGAAATTGGCGAACTATAGCCATTGGTGTCAAATTATTGGCACCAATGCCAGGGCGATAAATATTTTTATTTTGCATTAGTAAAAAAAGAGTAGAGAAATGCCAATTTGCAAGGAGCTGACTATGAATTAAATCCCTCTTTAAGGTGGGGTTCATTAAATTGTTACCGTTCGTGACAAGGAAGAGGAAATAAATGACAGGAGGGACAAACAATAGGGAGAATGTGATGACATCAGCCCTTTTTTTTTATAAGGGTAATTGGGTAAAAGGAACAAAAAGGATTCGATCACAATTCATATGCACTGAGTTTATAACAAAATATGGCTCACAATTTTAGGCACTACTTAAAGTTATAAACATTAACTAAGCGAATCCAAATTTAATTAATTTCTGAGCCCTGCCTTCGTGGACAAACCCAGACACGTTTAGAATATGCCAGTTTCAAGAGTAAAGAAACTTATTATTTACAGAAGGAGAATAAATAAATAATAATAATAATAAAACATTCAAGCATTGAAACTGCTATAACAGCACGCACAATTGATTTAAATTAAATTTTCGTTGGGTGCTTTTTCTGCAGTAGGAAATGATTTATGTTGCTTGACAAGGGAAGAAAAATTGCTTCTTTCATTAACTGATTGAAAATGTACTGAATGGGAAGTTCACTTTTGTTCGTTAAGGACACTTGGATAAAAAGAAGCGAAAAGGTTTCTTGAAGTAAAATTAATATGCACTGGGTTTAAAACAAAAGATGCGTCAAAATTTTAGGCAGCACTTAAGACGTTAAAAATATTCCTAAACTCGACTGCTCAATTTTAATTCATTTCTGAGCCTACGCTTCATGGGCAAGCATGGTTTCCATACAATAGTTTGAAGAGACAAGAAACGTAATAGTATTTATAAAAGGAACAGAAATATAAAAACATTGATAAAAAATAATAATTTAAATATTGAAACTGCTAAAACAGCACACACAAATTTAGTTTTCGTTGCGAGTTTTTTTGCAGTAGGTAATGATGGGTGGAGCACAAGAGTAGAAAAATTACTTGATTCATTAACTGAGTAAAACTGTACTGGATGGGACGGTTTTTTTTTTTTTTTTGGTTTGTTTTTTATCGTTTAGCAAATTTGGATACAAAGAACAAAAATTTTCAACCTTAATTCATGTGCATTGAGTTTAAATATATATATGGTCTGTAACAAAACATGGTTCAAAATTTTTGGCAGAAATTAAAGAGTTGCAAACGTAATTGACTTGTCTAATCAAAATTTGATTCATTTTGGACAAGCTCAGACACGTTTTGCATATAACCGTTTAAAAAAACAAGGAACTTGTTTTTACAGAAGGAACATAAATATAAAAACAATAACAAAAAGTAATATTTCAAGCATTGAAACTGCTATAACAGCACACACAAATGCTTTCAATTTCATTTTTTGTTGTGCTTTTGCGGCAGCAGGAAATGATGTATGTTGCTGGACAAGAGAAGAAAAATAGCTTCTTTCATTAATTGAAAGAAAATGTACTTAATGGGAGGTTCATTTTTGTTCGGTTTGGCGATTTGGATTAAAAGGAACGAAAATATTTCAAGTACAATTCATATGAGCTGAGTTTACAACAAAAGATGATTCGAAATTTTAGGCAGCACTTAAAACGTCACACATATTCATGCACTTAACTAAATTTTAATTCATTTCAGAGTCCACGCTTTGTGGGACGCTCCTTCTTTCATTAACTGAACGAAAATGTACTACATGGGAGTGTTTTTTTTTTTTTTTTTTTAATCGTCTAGGAGATTAGGATAAAAAGGAGCAACAATCTTCAAGCATAATTCATATGCACTGAGTTTATAACAAAACACGGTTCAAAATTTTTGCAACTATAGCAAATGCAACTATAAGTGCTGCAAACATACATGAGCTAGGCTAATCAAAATTTGATTCATTTCTGAACCCAAGCTTGGTGGACAAGCCAAGATACGCTTTTGTGCACAAGAGTTTCAAAAGGGGTCCAGTTTTTGAAGATGATTCTATTTTTCTCGAAAAGTACCAGCAGAGAAATTGATGGTTTTGAATATGACACCAATTCTTCCTGCTGATACTGCTCGACTTTCACTTTTCTTTTTTTCTTTTAGTTTTCCAGTCCAGATAAAATATAAATGCGTAATTGAAAATGTATATTGTCTGAGATGGAATGAAAAAACATACATGAAAAAGAGACTTTTTATTGGCAGAATCATAAGCAAAATAAACAGCTATTAAAACACAAGTTGACGTTATCGTGGAGTAATGTATCTGATGGAGGGTACCGTATATCAATTGTGTTTAAAAACAAAATCACTGACATACACATAAAGAGTGTTATAATCCCTTAATATTTGTTTAATTAAACTCAGAAAGGGGTGATCAGTAAGGGATTTTAAAAAGGCGACAAATTTAAACTAAGTGGATACGCATCAATTGGAATTTTTTAACAGTAGCTAAGTACCTACAAATGGGGAAAAGAAAGATTGCATCTGGAACCATTTTGCAATTTGTTCAAAGCTTTGGATACAAAAGGCTTTCGAAACTCCCAATACCGCAGGGGGCCAACCCCCTAACAAATTCATTCTCCTCCGTTTCTTGGAATTAGGAGCCGAAGGCAATGGCAACCTCCGCCAATTCCAAGAAACTCCAGTTCAACATTGGCGACGAAAGCATGTCAGCTGTTCCTAAAAGTTGGCTTCTGTACGTATTAAAGGTTCCGTTTCTACGGTTACTTTCTCCGCCGAACAAAAAAAATCAGTCACGAAGTGATCGTTCTTCATCCCTCTAACTTCCTTGCTATTACTTCGTAACTGAATAGTAGTATTGTTCGCTTAGTGGGCGCCAACTAAATTCGCCACTGCCAACTAAATTCGCAAATCCTTAAGCTGTGTTTCCTCACCCCTATTTCAACTAATGAAATCGTTGAATCGGTCGGGCAGCGGAGTTCAACGTGCCAGAGGTGGACAGTAGCTGTGTTTCAAAACATTTTTTTTTTTTTTTTTTTTTTTGAAAACATTCACCTATCTGTAGCTCCAAAAAGATATGAGTTACCATTTTTCCTGTTTTGTTTAAATCATTTAGGGGACCATTTAAAAACTCTCTGTATTTCTCTCTGGTTTTTGTCCTACGTAAATATTGCAATGAAAGAACTGCGAAAAAAATGCATTTGCGGGAAAAAAAAAATTGGAATTGGAGATACTACCTACCTTTGCAGCAGCATCACGTTTCAATTATCCTAGCGGCACTTTTAACATTATCCGCATGACAATTCAAACCTAGAACACCACGCTAGATACATTTGCGATCTGAATGGTTTATCAGAGATGAGTTCAGGGGTGCCCCGATGCAGGGGTGTCCATCCCCCCCCCAAGTTCAATGGCGCAAATTCCCCCCCCCCCATTTTTCTCAACCTCTTTCCCTTTTTTATTTTTTAGCTCTTTTTTATTTAATTAATTTTTTTTTAAATATTTTTTACTTATATATTTTTTTATTTATTTTTAGTCATTATTATTATTTTATTAGAAAAGTTCGGACTTTTAATGACATACGTACACACACACAAACTAAATAAATAAATTAAATTAAATATAAACAGAATAAAATAAAATAAAATAAACAATTTAAATTAAAAATAAATCAATAAATAAATTCAAATAAATAAATTATAAAAAATTAAAAAATCCCTCCAAAAACTTTGATGGCCCATCTTGTGCCATAGTCCCCCCCCCCCCCCTGTGGGCACCCCTGTGCCGATGGGAATTCAAGAGAGGTCAATGTGACACTCCAAAAATTTCCTTATTCGGCAAATTTTGTCTGACGATTCTTCAAAAATGATCATCATTCAGCAAAATTTGGAGTTCTATTTGGCAAATTGAGAATTTCCGCTATCCCAAAAATTTAAGTTCGGGGGGAGGGGGAGTGCTCTGGATGGGTTCAATCTTAAACGTACTACCATGTACCAGAGGTTCCTTTCCTGAACTTTTAACTATTGCCATCTCAAAGTATAGCGACTCACACTTTATTCACTCCCACAGTTCACTGAATGTTTTCAGAATTTTTTTTTTTTTAAGCGTTGTAAATTTTACCAAGCGAAGCATAGCGAAACATTTCATCCCCAAGGCATGGGATTATTTCAGAGATGATTCATATTTTTCAGAATTGGAATGGTAAATTTCACTAACAAAGAAAGAAGAGAAGAAGATAAGTGTACGAATGCAAATCGGTCACAATAACTACGTCTTTATTACCACGTTCAAATTACTATTTCTTTTTTTTTATGGATATGCCTCGTATTACCTAATCTAGAAAATCACCAGCAAGATTTTGCGCAAATTTCTTCTCCATTTCCATTCTATTCCATTTGTAGAAACAAGAAACCCAACGAGCAGAAACCCAATGAGTTCAATCGAATTCGTGATTGCGAAAAGCATAATTTAAATTCAAGACTTCAAAATTTAAATGAATGCTAGGGAGGATGTTTGATGTTTCGTCTTTTCTATTCTTTTTTTTAATAACTTTTTGTCTGCAGGGCCAGATTAAGGCTATATGGGGCACCAAAATTTGGGTTCACCAGATCTGTAGATAAAGTTTTAATTGGACTCATTTCATATCGCACTGTAGCAAGATGCAAATATTACTGAAGTCTAGAGAAAAAAAAATATTCCCTCAAAAATTTAATCTTTTTCCCAAATACGAAAACCACTCCGAGTTCAGTCTATATTTCCACTGTTAAAGTTATAATATAAATAATTTCGAAATTTACGGTTTACTGCAATGGGCAAAGTTTGACGACATCTTATATAATAATGTTTAACTATCGTATACTATTGTACCGTGGGCAGGTAAACGGCAGTATCTGCAGAAATGAGTTTTCGAGAGATTTCAAGAAACGCGTTTTGGATTAAATACTAAGAATAGGTAAATGTTGAAATTAGACGGTTTTTTTTTCGATATTTTTTCTTTCAGCGGAAACCAAATAAGCAAGCTTGTACAATAAAGCTAAAGTACAATAGATGACAAAAATGCAAAAAAAAGGAAATGTGAAAAATTTGCAGTTATTGCCCTTTACCTGGCCACTGTCCTTTCTACTTTTTATAATGTATCTATATTGCAGTACAGTAAAACCTGTAAAATTGACCTCCCTTGTAAGTTGATCAAGCTGACCGCCTTTTTCAGGCACAGAATTAGCCTTTATCGTATAAATCAACCTCTGTAAGTTGACCACCTGTTTAAATTGACAAATAAAGTAGTGCACCGCAAGTGGTCAACTTACACAGGTGTCACTGTATGATATACCGCCAAATTCAGCATGGCTGTTAATACGCAAGTACCAAAATATTTTATTCCTTCTCTATACAGAATAAGCAGAGGGGGGCGGTCAATAACTGTCGTGCCCAGTGTCTTCAAAAACCATAGTCGGGCTCTGTTTGCCCGTTCAAAGTTCGTGTCTATGTATGCGGTCACAGAGAGAGAGGGGGGGGGGGAGAAAAAGTCCAGCAGCGTTGGATTAGTGTCGCGAACTACAGAAATCGATTGGTGATCCAGTTTGGCTTTATTTAGTTGTTTATCAGCCAGGCCCGTGTCCAGATTTTCATAAAGGGAGGGGTTTTAATCTTACCAGTAGGGGGGGGGGAGAATTCAACCCCCTTACAGCTTTTAGTTTTACGACTAATTGCCGATCCCAGTATGGCGTTTATTCACATGTAAGGACTGCTGTATTCTTGAAGGATACCTCTAGCTGTACAAGTTACCAAAGTATTTCTTCGTTTGACAGATTTGCTTTAATCAAAACTTTGCTTGCTTCTTTTTAATTAAATCTGTTTACTATGTAGTATTTTGCAATGAGTATTAAAAACTCTTCACAATTTTTTTTATAATGTAGAATGTATATCAGGTTGTTATGTTCTGAAATAATGCTTAATAAACTAAACAAGAAAGAGCTCTTTGCAGATGCAAATTACATAGCCAAGCACAATCACTAATGCATTTTCATAGATGTAACATATGCCAAATTCACCATAAGCTCCTTACAATAAGCAATATTCTTTCTTTGCATTGGTAGATCATTCAGCGGTTCGTCCGCCATACTTTTTCCGAAATATTACATCAGTTTGTAAGGCTTTAGCAGTTGTAAATCGCAAAAAACTTCAGAGAGAAAATTAAAATAAAAACGCTGAACGCAAACTTTCTCATTAAAGTAAATTTAAGTCAAATATACATTTTCTTCATTTTTCTTATTTTTTCCCCAAGGGAGGGGTTTAACCCCTAAAACCCTCCCCTTGGACACGGCGCTGTTATCAGCCCATGTACACAAACTAAGCAGAGTTTTATTATGGTGCCGCACCCATTCGAAAATTTATATCCGACAATGTTATTATTAACATAAAAGTCTAATGTCCGTCCATCCACCTCCTTTGCGTTTATCAGTGAAGTATGCTCGGCTGAAAGTTTGTTTCGCAGATAGCCGTTCGATTGTAGGATTTTGTATTTGGAGGTTTGTTTGGAAAAGAAGCGTGTGAAATATGGAAAGAATTTGAAACAACAGATTTGCAAAAAATATAGTTTTTGAGATAATATATCATACGAAAGTCGTATCTTAACTCATACAGATAAAATGCAGTGAATTCTTGAACCTGCAAAATGTAGGCAACGATTTTGTTTTGGTATAAAGTATCAACTCCCGGAAGCACTCATTTAGAATATATCTTGTAAATAATCTTACATGTTCCAGTTTCCAGTTTAAAAAAAAATAAAAAAAAGCAGTACCGGCTTTCAAACTTTTGGTCTCAATATTTTACCCAATAAATGTTTACATAATTTGAAGGAAAATCGATTTTTTTGTTTAAAGTACGAGCCACTACTTTAAATGATGATCTATATCACATTTAAACGATCGAATTTCCAGATATTCGGCCGTGTCCACTAGGTTATCGATATACTCACTTGCTATCGATACATTGCTTGTTTCCCTTTTTCTTACTTTTTCTTTTATCACTTGTTACTGATATTCCAAAACGTATATTTACATCGAACAAGTGACCTGAAATTCGTTTAATGAGCTCCATTTTTGAACGATGAAATAAGCAACATTGAAGTGCATGGTTAAGTCATTGTCCGATTGTGTTTATAAGTACTGAAAGTAAATAATTTGTTTCTTAATTTGTTGAAATGTCTGATGTAGAACATGCAATACTGTTTAAAAAGAAGACTGGGCCGGAAAAGAGATGAAAAAGGTTACATGTTTTATATCAGCGAAGTTCAAACATGAAGATAGCCTACAGTTCTGTTTTGACCAAGATGTGGCTCGATGATAGCAAGCGTTCTGGTATTAGCACTCACTTTTTGTAAATGTTACCAGAGCCTTTTGTAAAGCAGAATAGTTTGCATAGGAATCGGGAGAGAAAAATATCGGAATTATACTATTGCTCAAGGTCAGCGATGCTCAACCTGCGGCACGCGGGTCATATGTGGCCCCCGAAGCTGATCCACGCGGCCCGTTGATCAGGGCTGAGGGGTCCGAGGAAAAATGTTCGACTCCGACTCCGAGAATTTTAGATTCCTCGACTCTGATTCCTTTACCCCAAAATCAATCCTACTGCGACTAAAATTCCTTTATCCCAAAATCAGTCCGACTCCTTTACTCCAAAATCAGTCCGACTCCGACCTTTTAGCTCTAAAATCAGATCAACTCCAACTCTTATGCCCCAAAACCAGTCCGACTCCAACTCCTTTAACCCAAAATCAGTCCGCCTCCGACTCCGCAAGCACTAGCAGAGTTGCAAACTTTGAAAGAAAATAACCGATTCTGACTCCGATTCTTGAAATTTTAAACCTCTGTCTCCTTTACCCTAAAATCAGTCCGACTCCGACTCCGCAAGCAATAGCAGAGTTGCGAACTTTGAAAAGAAAATAACCGATTCTGACTCCGATTCTTGAAATTTTGAACCTCCCACTCCTTGAATACCATAGATCTTTAAAAGGGATAGATAGGCCTTTCTCCTACAGCGCAGCGTATTTCGCCCGGAGAAAGTGGGGTCATCATGATTCTTCCGAGAATCCCGTGATCAAGGGACATCGTGTCTCCCTCTTCTCGGGCAGCAGTGATATAACAATGCGAAGCGTCGTTAAAAGTCTAGGATTGTCTGAATATTTTCATTATACTTATGTGAGAAATCTCTATATGTGTGAATCTGAGATTTTCTAGCGAAAGAGGGTTTGATGAATTTTATTAAAAAATAAAGACATAGTGAGTAACAGAAATATTTCTTTCTGCTAAAGGAAAAAAAAAATCCCCATGCAGAGTCGAAATTAAGAATATTTTAAGCAATTTACTATAGATACCGAGCATTATATTAAATCACTAAAAACAAGCGATGGGAAATTAGTTATAGTATGTCCGCGAAAAACTGGATTTTTAGGTTTCCTAATTTCTATGAAAGTGTGCTGGGAACATATGAAAAGTATGTAGGTGCCCGAATTCCAGTTCTAAACTGCGTAATGACTTATAAGCTTACTCAGGATCACCTTGAAACTTTTTTCAGTGCGATCAGGTTGTGAGGGGGGATTCAACAATAAGCGTCGGATAATTTCGAAGTGCGAAAAAAAGATTATTCATTCATACGGAAATTAAAGAGTTCAGTTCTTCAAATTGCGCTGATTTTGACAACCTTCAAATGCTAAGATTAAATTTGAAGCGTAACAAAAATGCTTTGAAAGAAAGTCTTTTCTTCCGATTCCTCTGACGGCGATTTGGAAAATTCAGAAATCATCTCAATTAACATGACGCAGTATATTAATGATGTTTCTGACTACGCTGGATTTTTTTTTGTCCGGCAAGTGCACTCAGTTGTGAACTGCGACGACTGCAACGTAGTCTTAACTACAACAAATCAAAAAATAGACCTAATAAAATTTAAGAATTTTGGGACACATTCAAGTATGATAACTTATTGCAAGATTGCAGCCATTGAAATATGTACATTTCTGAAGAACAACTGAGCGAGAATGTGAAAAAGTTTTGGGAGTAAAACACAAAAATATAATGTTACTCATGAGACCACAAGATTTATGCGAAAATTTTTGAATTCCGTTTTTCTAAGTTTAAATAAGCATATGTTGGAAACAGAAGCAGCAGATTTTCTCGTTAAACAGTTTATAAAATTAATCGTTACTAAATATTTAAGCGTTAGAATGTATCGCGCAGTCAATTCAAACAATGAAAATAATTCACAAAGACCAATAAGTACAGCAACAAAATTAATATTGTTAAGGGACACTAACCATTAGTTTTCTCCACCCTCGAGTTTAAATTGTCAAAATTATCATAGTCTGTGGGACGAAAAAAAAAGAAGAAAAGAAAAATTGGGGAGGGGGCGGAAGTCAAATGACCATTCATGTAGTTTATAATTGCAAATAATTTATTTTCTGAGTACTTAAAAAAAAAAAAAAAGCACTGAAGTTGCTTAAAAATTAGGAACAAACCAAAGTTATTGGTTTGGCTAATATAGTGTTGGTGCGAAACGCATGCGAATATTAGAATATTATTTAATTGAGTTGATATTCGATACTATTTACATTTGTATTTCTAATTGGTTTGTGGTTTTATATCGAGTTTCCTGTTAAATTGTTGCACTGGCATCAAAAGTTGTGGGAAAAAGCACGCATTGAAACTATTTATCTGTATTTGAAAAATTTGATTGAAATAAAAGAAAATTTATAAGGTCAATTTTTGTTTAATATTTTTGAAGACGTCTTTTTCAACTCAGTATTTAAAGCACCTGAAAAAATGTTTAAATAGCCTGTGCGCCTGCTTCAAAAGTTATGATGGGAAAATATCTAATGGACCATTCCATGAAAAAGCTGTCATTTTGTCACGCATTTCATTAAAAAGTAATAACTTAAAAAGGTAACAAAGAACATTTTTTGCAAAAGTACAACAAATACATTTGCGATTTCTTAATGAAAAAAAAATTGTTACCTTTTTTAATTATTACTTTTAGTGAAAAATATGAGGTGTTACGTGAGGGACAGAGTGTTCCGTTTTTCTTTAATAATGCGTAAAATGCTTTAATTTAACCCATGCTTAAAGCATTTAACCCGTGGGTTAAATGCTTTAATTTCCCTTAATTGCGCAAATGATCGCGGCGCAAAGTGATTCTCTTCGATAAGGGAAACAGTTTCTTGTGAGGGGAGTCCCTTGATCACGTGATGTCGAACGGGGGATGTTGACGCGCGCTCTGAGGAGAAAAGTGGGAAAAAGGCACATCTTATTCTATTTTAAGATCTATGTTGAATACCCCAAAATCAGTCCGACTCCGCAGCCCTGCCGTTGAAATGTTCAATGTTTCAGATCGAAAAAGATGTTTTTGAGCCTTCCAAAATAACCAGTCATCTTCATTCATTAGGTGTTAGGATAGATTGTCGCAAACTTGACACCAAATAGTCAGAAACTTGTTCCTAAAAACAGTTGGAAACTCCGCATCAAAAAAGTAGGCACCATAATACGATAACATTTCCTGGTTTGAAATTTTCTTTCCGTTCCGATTTTCCCCCGTTATTATCTAAAAAGATTTAAATAGATTTTAATTTAAAATGTGTTCTGACTCGCGAGATTCATCTTAGTATAAGATGCGACCCGCGAGTAAAAAAAATTTGAGCACAGGCCCATCATTTATAGGGGTCAGGGAGGAGTAATTGCCCCACACCCCCCGCTTTGAAAAATTAATGTTTTTGCACATAAGTGGGAGTGTTATCTGTTGGTTTCCAATGAAATTTGTGAGTATACATCCTGTGTCCCCCTTTCCTCTTGGAAAAAATTCGAAATGGTGGGCCTGGCCAGGCACCACTGCTCAGTAGTTGGAGCAAACCTAACCTGGCAGCATTGTGAAGGCTACGCAGATTCTAATCACAGTATCACTGCGCTGCCAGGTTAGGTTTGCCCCAACTATAGGCTCATAGTTTTCCAACGTATGAGAAAATCAAAGATACGACTTTTGAAATCAATTACATAATCTAGTGTCCTCAATTAATAGCATTTAAAAAATAAAACTTCGGGCTCATTAATAAGGATCTTAGTACAGCTCTGAATCATGTAGTGCTTTTACAAAAAGAAAAAAAAAGCTTTCGTGTTTATTATCTTTCCTAAATAACTGACGGTATTGACACCACTATTTTATGAATCAGAGGAACAAAATAGTGTCTCTCATTAAAACTACCCTTAAAATGTTGAAAAATTGTTGCCTTTTCGGATTTCAACATTTTTTATTTATTTTTTTTTTTTTTTTGCCAGCAATGAAATCCAAGCAGCAGTCAAAAATTAAAAGAAGTTGCGTCTAGACTAGGGAGTAAGGCTAACCAGAATATAAAAACAATGCTATCTAATGTAAAAATGAGCGCAGCGATGAAACTGCTTCAGAATATCTAGAAAAAATTATCGAAAGTAATATTTTAATTAGCCTGAAATGCTAATGGTTGAAGATGTTGCATAATAATTTATATATACGTTTTTTTTTTTTTTTTTTTTTTTTTCAAAAATATTACCTTTTTTATGTTTAATAATGTATGAAAAAAAAAGATTAAAGCGTTTCCTTTGTCCCAATGGTGGAAAAGATTCATCTAAAAGTAGAAACCGTAAAATATTGTCCAGAAGTCAGGCTCACGTCTTTGCAATATATTTTTGAATTATATGTACGTACCTGCTTAATCTATGTTTAAATTTTACCTGTACTTAATGTGCTATTGTTTTTAATTCAGAATGCATCTTCTGTTGCAGTTTATTTTTAATCTTTTGCCATTGTTTGAGTTAAATTTTATCTTTTAATGATGCCATGCTTAGTGATGTAAAATACCCGGGTATTTATTTTTAGGGGTAAATACCCAGGGTATATACCCGGGTAAATACCCAAAATGGGTAAATACCTGGGTATTTATTTCAAAAATGTATATTCAACTAAAATACTTTTCTGTATGTATTCCATTATATATATATACAACCAACCATATACAAAACAATAAATTTTTGCCCAAAAATTGTATTTTGATCACATATTTAAAGAATTATTTTGTGAAACAGCTTAGCAATCTAATATGATATTCACATTAAATGTGTTGGATATGCCTAATCAATGTTGATACCCAAATTTCAGATATAAAAAGCCATTCTACAAAAAGTAAAAAGCTTAACTGATTTAAAAAAATAGCAAACATCATTTTTTTTGAGCTCCTAGTCTTTTATAACCCAGTAATATGTCCCTGCATGACATCAAAATGTAACGAAATGTCGCTCAATTTATTATTACTATTTATTTACCGATATCTTATGCAGAAATTTCCTCCAAACTTAGTTCAATTGTTCAGGTGTATTCTGTATCACACACACATATATATATACACACACATACTATACATAAACATTTAAAATTTTTAATCTTTTATTTAAGGGTTAATGTTTAAAATAGAAAATAGTCACCTTTTAATACTACCTAAAACTTTTTTGCAAAATGCGCAATTACTAGGGGATTTACCCTGTCTTCGGATAAATACCCAAAAAAATATTTACCTTCCCACCATACAGGGGAGCAAATGCAAATGAGCAAGGCAACAGAAAAGAATATTTTGCCTTTTTTTTTTTTTTTTGCTTATTAATAAGAAAACTGTTTCTATATTTTCTACGTTATCACTTAAATATCAATAAAATAAATAACACCATAGTCTTAATAACTTCTCAGTTTATTCTTCCAAACATCCCTCATGCTTCCTTTTTTTTTTTTTTTTTTGGATATGACTAACCTAGATTGTGATTTTGAAATCCTGAAGTTCATAATGAATTGCCTATACTTCTCCAATTATGACATTGAAAAGAAAGATTCTTTGGTTCACGATATGTTTCTTTCATGATTTCATCAAGTCTTTCAATAAAAAATATTATAAACTGTGTAATACATATGTATATATCAGTTTTACCAATTATTTCATATTTAGATTTTTTTTTTAAAAATCCCATTCACTTTTTTGCATTTTTTGTAAAATACCCAGTTTTTGGGTATTTACCCGGGTATTTACCCAGGCCTTGGGTAAATACCCGGGTAAATACCCAAAAAATATTTACCTACCCGCTGGGTATTTACCCGATCCACATCACTAGCCATGCTTAAACTTGATGCTAAGCATAGTAAACTCGCTCTCTTGAACCTCACTTTCATACTTGATATTAGGAAATCTGGAAAATTCTAGGGAAGACTACATACCTAATACTATGCTTCATTTACGGAAAAAATAGACTAGATGCAAAAAAAAAAAGCACGCTATTTGGCACTTGGCACCTTTAATTACATGGTTGGAGTGGACAGTAACAAATCAGCGCTAACTAGACGGCAAATGTTTTTTTTTTTTTTTTTGGTAGAGAAAATCCCCAAAAATGGCAAAGCTTCTGGCAACTCATTTGTTTACTTTCTGTTTACCTTTTCAATGAACAGAGTGTAGAAAGGTTTTATAGAGTCCTTCTCTCTTAAGGTCCATCCCTTGTCTGTGGAGGCATTAACATTTTGTCGCTAAACTTAAATTTGCGTCCGAAAAATTCCCCAACTTGAACACTTTTTTCCCCGCCAAGTTCCTCCTATGTAACTTCTTAATAAATAATTAAAAAATCAGTGCCTTCTTTTGTTATCTGAATTAAGTCTAAAAGATCTTTCTCTGCTAGCATAATGCTAAAGCAGGAAAAACGACAAATATTTGCGACAGAATAGAGGCGGAAGGAATTAAAAAAAAAAGAATACCCTGAAAGAATTCTGATACCACATAAATATTGTGAGGAAACATCGCTAAAAGGCAATATTTTACCAGAAAAAGCAAAAACTATGCAAACACACGCTGTCATCCAAAATGGCTGATGCGTCGGTCTCTCTATAGAGCGGTTATTCGAGAAGTTGATGAAACTAACCTGACGTCACAAAAAGAAGAAGTGGATGAGATTTTGCCCGGAGAGGGAGGAAGAAAATGCTTCTTCAAAGCACTGACCTTCCCATAAGATAAAAGAGATAATGAACCATCAGACACGGCCAGGATATTTATATTTATTTATTTATTTATTTATTTTTTACATTATTACAAAATTCTGATACCACAAAATATTGCGAGGAAACATTGCTAAAAGGCAATATTTTACCAGAAAAAGCAACAACTACGCAAACACAAGCTGTCATCCAAAATGGCTGATGCGTCGGCCTAGTTATAGCGGTTCTTCGAGAAGTTGATGAAACTGAACCTGACGTCACAGAGAGAAGTTGTGGATGAGATTTTGCCCGGAGAGGGAGGAAGAGAATGCCTATTCAAAGCAACGACTTTCCCATAAGATAAAAGAGATAACGAACCATCAGACACGGCCAGAATATTTATATTTATTAATTTATTTGATTTGATTTCTCCTCTAAAAACTAGCTGTACCTAAGTGTGGGTTCAACCAGATGTGTTTGTTGAGGGGAAACGGGATATCTATATTTCAGAGATTGAGCATTAAAGGTTTTAAAATAATTAAACGGCGAAATTGAAATTGAAAAATAGAAATTTTTAATGCTTCCATCATCAGACTTTTTTCTTCTTCTTTCTCCCCCTCCCCCCCTTTAAAAAAACTTTGAAATAAAAATTGCTATTGAAATGATACTTTTTTTTCTTGGTTTGTTCCTTGGTACAAACTGTATTTTTTTTTCTCTGCTTTTTTGCCACGCTGTTTACTTTTTAGTGGTTTTGCAAAGCTCTTGAGAGTAAATTAACTTTTGTTTGACTCGATTTGGCTTGCTTTCGCTCGACTTGGCGGACATGAATTTTTATTTTGGGAAACGTAGCACATTCTATTAGAATACAAAGTTTAAAAAAAAATAGCAAAAGTTTCCACAATTTTGGCCATCTCTGTATATTATTGGTTCCTAAATGGTGGTTCGCGAACTCCCTGGGGTTCGCGAGGTGCATGAAGGGGGTTCGCGAAAGTGGATTTTAAAATATTTTCATAAAAAATAACAAAATATTCAATTTACACACATAGTTACTGAAATTTTTAGCCTACTTTCGCTAGAAAAAAAGAGTTAAAAATAAATAAAACAAATATATGTCGAGAGATTAAAAAGTAGAAAGTATGGTTTTTAGATGGAGAAAATGTGTCTGTCAATCTGTACTCCCCCCCACCGATCCCAATAACTTTTGAGTCAATTGTCCGATTCAAACAAACTTTTTTTGTTCGAAAGATCTCGGGGAGGAGAACTCATTACCAAGATTGAAAAACACTTTGCTGGAAAAAGCTCTAGATGGAAAAAACATGTATAGAAAATATCTTTGTAATTTGAACAATTTTTCGTTCAGTTTTAAATATTAAAAAAAAAAACTCTTAACTGTTGCTCCTTGTTTTACATCTCTCAGTACTAGCTTTTTATCAGAAAACTCATTTAAATTTGATGAAAGCATTCAAACTTTAAAAAGGAATTTATGTGAACATCTGAAACGTCTTGAATCAACTTTCGACAAGTATTTTCCTAATAGGCGTAGTGTACTCCTCTCAAAAAACTGGATACGCAATCCCTTCTAAGAAAATTCATGCTTAGAGAGAACCTTAACATTACAGCAAAAGGAAAAACTCATTGAGTTATCTTATGATAGTTCACTAAAAGCTAGTTTTAAAAATCACTTTTTAATTGAGTTCTGACTCCGTGTTACAAATACATACATATACACCGTTTTGTCAAAAAAAGCTATTCGAGTTTTATTACCACTTTGCACAACACATTGTGTGAGAAAGGATTTTCATCATATGCCTGTCTAAAAGATAAATACAGAAAAAGTGCAGAACCTGATCTAAAATTGAAACTGTCAGATATTGAGTCAAACATTTAATTTCTCTGTTCCATGAAACAGTCACAAATATCCTATCAAGGATTTTTTCAAATTTAAGGTATGCTTTAAAAACCAGTTGATTTGTTAAACTTCTCGTTTACTACTTTTGATGTAGCTGTAGCTTTACTTTTTTTAATGTTAGTTAGTACTAATAGACGTTTTACGTTTACATTTTTATTTATTGAAATCAACTTTTATGAAAAATGGAAAGCGAACATTCTGTTTTTATTACTAAGCACTTTTATTATACTTAGCCTGATTGTCACAGAGAAATCTGAGGCCTGGTTTCGCTTATATCTCTGCAACTAGACCACTTAGAGACTTCGGGATTTCACTAAATGATTTGCCTAATCTTAAGGTACAACTTAGCGCTGAAAAATTAAAATTCTAGAATAAAATTATTATTTCAGTTAGGATGGAAAACAGCAAATTTCATGTAATTTCCCTATTAAATGCTTAAATATAAAACCCATTGTTACAAATTTTGTTGCCTTGAAACAGTAACGTTAAAAGCAATCATAACGAAAATTTTGAATCAAGGCTTCTCTGAAGCAGACATGAAATCAGCAAGCATAAATCCTAGAGAGGAACAAGGATTAAACTTCAGTGCCAACTGTAAAGTTTTAGACACGTATATAGGTTTTTTCCCTTTTAGTACCGAGCATTTATATGAAAAAACAAGGGGAAGTTTCATGAGGGTCAAATTATTCTATTTCTGAAATACATTTACACTAAAAAGGATAAAGTAACAGAATTTTTTTAAAAAATACTAAGCACTTTTCATAATGCACTCAAAAGGACAAAATAACTTTTCTGGGTCATAAAGGACAATTTAAAAATTTCTGTTGTTTTCGAAAATTCCAAGAAAATGACACTAAAAACGCAGAAAAGGACGGTTCTAGTCATTTCAAACCAAACTTTACCAATAAGAAAAATATGCATGTTTGAACACTCAAAGTTATGATTGAAAGCTAGATAATGATAAGAGAAATTCTCTTCATGACTTGAGCCGCACTTTTCTTCGTTTGTGGAGTCATTTTCTTGGAATTTTCGAAAACTACAGGAATTCTTAACTTGTCCTTTCTGACCTAGAAAAGTTATTTTATCCTTTTGAGTGCATTATGAAAAGTTCTTAGTATATATATTTTTTAATTCTGTTATTTATTGTTTTCTTACATGTTACTAATTTCAACACCAGGGGGCTCGCGAATTTCTTTCAAGTGTTCCAAAGGGTTCGCTAAGAGAAAAAGATTGGGAACAGCTGCATCAGCATTATGCTGTAATCCAATAATCCGCGCTATGGATAGACTATATAGTATCGGCAATATGCTGTAATCCTATAATAGGCATTATGGGTTATTATACCATATCGGTATTGCACAGTAATCACACAATTGGCCTTGTACATATCTTTACTAATAATAAAGCTGAAAATCTCTCTGTCCGGAGGATCTCTGGATGTCTGTAGGTTGTCACTGTGACGCGCATAGCGCCTAGAATGTTCGGGCGATTTTCATGAAATTTGGCACAAAGTTAGTTTGTAGCATGGAGGTGTGCACCTCGAAGCGATTTTTCGAAAATTCGATGCGGTTCTTTTTCTATTCCAATTTTAAGAACAAAACTATCATAAGATGGACGAGTAAGTTACGAAATTATCATAACGTGGAACCGTAACATGGGCACAAGCCAATTGGCGAGATACGAAATTATCATAACGTGGAACCGTAACATGGGTACAAGCTGATTGGCGAGAAAATTCACCATACATTATTTGTAAATATACAGGCGAACAAAAAGACCTTTTAATTTTTCTATTACGGGCAAAGCCGTGCGGGTACCACTAGTAGTATTACATAATATCAGCATTATGCTTAAATGATGCACTACTTTTATCTCCCTTTTTTCTCTTAAACTAAGAGGATATCCGTGATTCGTATCCCCTCCGTTGAATGAAGGTCTCTTATCGCTCTTCTCCCCAATTAAATTGCGAACTCCACACTGTCACATCATTGGGATGCAAACTCTTTCTTTCTTCTGGTGAAAGAAGAGGATTTCAACGATGATGTTTAAATTATAATGCATGCATGTAATAGAAGAACCCTAATTTGAATCCAATATCAGTTGGCGGTTTTTCGAATTTAAGTTTTAAGTTTATAGATAACGAGTTGCATTAAAAATATATATATTTATTTTTTTAAATATATTTTTTAAGGATTTGTTAATACTTAAAGTATTTTAAGTATCTTTTAAAATATATCTATTCTATTTATGAAATATCACAATCATCATGTAAAAATAAAAATAACCATTGAAATTTTTGTGGGTTTGTTTTGGGAGGTCTTTTTTGTCTCTTTTTTGGACTGTCTCGTTTTGGGGAGTATTCCATAGTATATGAAGGAGGTGCGCCATTTCTCTTGTGCAATGGGCATCTCTGCCCTTACCCCTCACTAATTTACTCCTTTGCGTAGGACCTCGTTTATCCTGGTCCCAGATATCCGGAACAAATTTATAGAGTTTAGAAAAATTATATTCATTTAAATAATTATTTTTTAAACTAAAAAGTCGCCCGTCAAGGTATGGCGGGTGAAAATTGCTTTCACATTTGAACGAAGCCATTGACTGTTTGGTGATATTTTGATAGTTGACATTTTAACCCTCACTCCAGTGGATTAACTCTCAACTCCAGTAGGTAGCGTTCATTGTTGACCATTTTTTCTTTTCTTCATTCCCCTAAAATGACACAGTCTTACCAACAAAACAGTTAAGTGAACGGATTCAGTTCAACCTTGCCAAAATAAAGCATTTCCCTGCATGTCAAACATTATCAAAAAAAAAAAAAATCAAATTTTCATGCCGTGGCGCGAGTTTCATTGTTGATGACGTCAGCGTTACTCGATCATTGACAATTATATATATGAGGATGTGAAAGCAACAATGGAAATATAAATATGCCAACATTCACTTTTCTGTTTTGATAAAATGTACAACTCCCGCGTAGCTTGTTTAAAGAGTTACAGTAATTTAACAAACAACATGTCGTGTTTGGAGCGTCAGTCCGACACCACTGTGCAGCAGTGGCGGATACAGCCGGCGGGCAACCGGGCATTTGCCCGGTGGGCCGTTCATGTTTGGGCCGCTCAGTTGCCCTGTCTACAAACAACAAAATGTAAATACCGCTACGCCGAGGGGGATGCTACACCACTTCAGTTTTTCAGAAATGGGGCCGAAAATTTCATTTTAGTAATGCAATAAAAAACAGGAAAACGTTGGCAGTATTAAAAAGTTAAAATACTTTTGCCCAATTGTCAGTTTCAGTTGCGAATGACAATTCACATTTACTTTATACTTATGAATGACAATTAACAATTGTTATGAATTGTATTTCATAACAACTGCAATGAAAGTGACATTTTTCAATAAATTTTTAACATAAAATGCAATCTTAAAATACAATTTAGAGCATCCAAAATACTATATTATTAAGACTATTCAAGTAAAGACCTCCGAAATGTGCGTTTCTAACACTTTTTACGAAAAAAAAAATTCAGTATCCCTCGAAGGGTTCAAATCCACAGTTAGAGACTCTTAGTTAAGACAGTTAAATTTGAAAGTGATTACATTAAAAAAAATAATAAAAACATGGATCTCAGGGCTCGCCGACAAACCTACCCTTTCTACCATTCACCTTTCCTGTTTTTTTAATAAAAAATATCATCCTGAAAATCAGAGTTCAAGTGGAGAAAAATACACAGGCCCCCGAAAAATGGTTTATCTAGGAGAAAAATTAAAATACAGCGAGAGAGATTGAAAATATTGAAATAAATAGTCACGCCAGTGTTCTAAGTGTTTGAATGTGAAACAAAACTTTATCAAGAGGTGAAGAAGATTATGAAATTAAAATAAAATGTAGAGTGGAAAAAAAGGCCTAAGATCATTAAGGTTATTTAAGATCACCAAAGCATCAGGTCAGTTCAAAAAAAAATTCTTTTTTACCTGCGGCCGCAGATGGCTTGCATTTCAAGCAAATTCAAAATTTTACTATGGAAAATTTAAGTCTAAATGGTTTTGAAAGAGAAAACTGTAGGATGGGGATTCTTTTTTAACAGTAACTAAAATAAATATATAAATAAAGATTGGGACGTAGCCAAAAGGGGGGGGAGGAGAGGGATCCAAAAGCTTATATTTTCCTTTTTTAGTCACCACAGCTAGCCTAAAGTGCGTTTTTAAAACTTTGCTTTTTAGGAATTCTCGGAAAAACGTCCTTAGTTTAACGTTATAAAAGATCGCCCACAACAGCGTGATTGGGATTTCAGCTTCGAAAAACTTCGAGGAGAACGTTTCCGGTGCAACCTACCTTGAAACTTCCCCTCCCTATCATTGAGCAGCGTCAGAAATTAGGGTCGAAAAAACTTCGGAAATCTCTTGAACATTTTCCCATAACATCATCGAAGATTGAAGCTCAAGAAAGGCAATTTTAGACAATCTAAAAAAAAAAAGAGGAGAACCTCCGAATCTCCCTTTCCCTCAAAACAACATCATAGAAGAAGAGTTTTTGACCTATTCCCTAAAATTAAATTAAAACCTCAAATTAGATCTAGACACCAAACAATTTTTGTAACTGGCCATAATCATTTCCCTATCTACGTACTTCGTTTCTCACTTTCAGATTCTGTATCAAGTAAAAGTTCATGTCATGGTGTCATGGACTCCCAGGTACACACCCAGACCTTTATATCTTCCACTAACCTCATCTTTTCACATTGAATATAACCCCTCTCTTTTTCCTTCCGAAAATCTTCGCACAGCTTTCTTTCATCCTCATGAGAATAAATTAATACACACCCTCTTTTCATTCTTATCCAAAGAGGGTTATCTTGTTTAGGGTTCTTAAATTTAAATTATGAACTCATGTAATAAAAAATTACTGCTGCTTCTAAAATTTAATAAACTGTTTTGTTTTCAGTCCTCCCCCCTCCCCCTTACCCCGAGAACATAGTAATTCACATTGTCTATGTTTGGTTTCACAGAATTATTTTCATTTAGTGCCAATTTTTGGTTTTTATGCCATTTATCACGCAGCTTTATAATTATAATCATTCTGCATTTTTAATGTATTGTATTGTACTTCTTATTGTGTTTTGTAACATTCAAATTCGAACTGTGATAGGTAACGGGAGTCTCTAAGATGTATGTATATGCATAACAAAACCAAAGTACCGTCTACAGTTGCGTTGCTAGGATTTAGTTTCGAAAGTTTACCATCGATCTTCTCTTTTTATTAACGTTACGAAAGATATTTAAAACACCGTTTCCGAATCTACAGCATCGAAAGATTTGAAGGAAAGCTCCCGCCCCCCCCCCTCCCCTCATCATCATCAGTAAAGCACGTCAGAAATCTCGGTTTTAATGGTTCAATTTTAGAAAAAAAATAGGGAGAGCCCCTCCATTACTCCTCCTTCTAAAATCATAAGAGGTCAGTTAAAGTTTCGTTTTTGGAACTTAACTTTTGAACAACTTTCTATACCCTAGTTTTTATCAAAGAAAGCTTAGAACCCAGTTTTTAAGACTTCATTTTAAGCAAATTTTTGGTGGATGCTGCTCGAATCTCTCCTTTCACTAACATCGCTCAAAATCTTCTAAAACAGCGTTTTCAGAGCTAAGATTTTGAAAATTTCCTGGACGCCATCTTCCTAACATAATTAAGAATAATATAAAAATCCAATTTTAGAGTTTCACTTCTGAAAAATTGCCAGAGAACTGCCTTTGAACTTCCGCTCTCCCTACATCACCAGAGATCATCTAAAATTGCGTTTTTAAGACTACAATTTAAAAAAATTTCCGGGGGAGAAACCCCCGGACCCCTTATTTCTGTTCGAATGTTAAACTTAAAAATTAGATTTATATTGCTATTATTTAATGTAATGACTCCCATAAGCAAGAAAATAAATCGACTCTCTTCCTCTCTGTGTATTGCTGCATGTGTTTGAGAAAATTCAGGGGGCAACCCGCCTCCCTTATAACCTTTCTATTCTAACAAAAGTTATGTTAGAAGTTATTATTACGGAAATAATCAATGAAGCTCCAATCATTTAAAAATATTTAAATAGTTTATTCCCCCCCCCCTTATTTCTACAAACCAAGATTTAGCTTATCTTGTATCAATTGTTCACCATTAAAACACAGAAAGGATCCGTTCCGTTGATTTTTTTTTTTGAAAAAGTATTTAATTTTTAAGAATGATTTCTTCATATTTATGGGATATCGTTTCCCAATTGTTTGGTAAAAATTATTATTTTAAGAGCTATGGGGCCGCGACATCCTTTATGCCAGGGCCGATTTCTTGAACCAATCCGCCACTGCTGTGCAGTTGAGCTCTGAACGGTAAAATGTTTGTGAGAAACGATTCCATTCTATTTTCACATAAAGCATTGTTTTTTGCTCTAATAAGAGATAAGTCCACTTATTTAAGAATTTGTTTTGCTTATTACCCAGATCATCCGGAATTTTCATTTATCCGGATTGCCTATGGTCTGGATAAGCGGGGTCGTACTCTATTCGGCAATTACAGATTCTTTAATTCAATTTTAACGCCTCAGGTACTTCCTGCTCATTTACATCATTTTGGAATTATCCTCGGTAAATGTAACAATTGGGAATAATTCCGCCCTTCTTTAACATGATATCCAAAGGCAAGGCCGGATTTTCCTCCCCCCACTCAAGGAAAACCGAAATCTGCCGCCCTTCTTCCCCTCCGAGCCTCAACTAATTTATTATTACGCTCATAAATTGCTTTAATTTTCATGAGATGAATAAAAATTATATATATTATAATTTTACATTATCACTTTCTTCATCAAGGACTAGGGAAAAGCCTGTTCCGGTTTCTTGGTCTAACCATCGTTTCATGCTGGCGTGGGAAAGTAAAAGGCTCTACAATTTTTTTTAACACTTATTTTTATTTATCTGTTCAATAATTTATTTATTTAATTTCGCATTTTTGTCACATATTGTACAAGCTTGCTTAGTTGCAAAATAAAGCATGAAAAACGTCAAATTCTAACGTTTTCCTATTGTTACTATGGAACCTAAAACGCGTTTCTTCAAATATCTCAAAAACTCTTTTCTGCAGATACAGTGAAACCTGTGTAAGTTGAAGCTATGCAATACTTTAGTGGTCAACTTAAACAGGTGGTCAACTTACAGAGGTTCATTTATATGATAAGGGCCCATTCCGTGCCTTAAAAAGCGGTCAACTTAGACAGATGGTCAACTTACAAGGGTGGTCAACTTCACAGGTTTTACTCTACAACCCCTTACCTTCTCATGGCAGTACGGGTCTGCCACCAAAAAAAAAAAAAAAAGTAAACATTTTTACCACTGTCTCGTTTGAGTTTTGGCTTGCAGTAAAAGCATCTAAGTGTAGTCCTTCTCGTGTCATACCTGATCTTTCCAGCCAGCCAATGCGATAATTATTACACCAAAAGTCTTAAATACTTCGGTGTTTCGTGAGCCTTTTGCCGTTACACTACCTGATCACAAATGCTCTTCTCATTCTCCAAACCAAAAGTTGGCCTTATTTAAGGCTCTTGTGTTTCGTGCTTTGAACATCTGTTCCTCTTCCAATTCCTTTTATGCTGAACCTTCGTGTTTTAAAGCTGTGGCTTTCTATCGTGGTTACTATCTTGGCATTATTGATTCGACTTATAATAAGCTAATTTTTCCCTCCCATTCTGGCAAGGTTTCTACTTAAAAAGCTATTGTTTTACCTTATTATCCGAAAATCAGTCATCAAGTTGCTAAGATTTTGAAGAAGTTTAGTTTCGATATTGCTTTTTCTCCTGTAAATCAGATTAAGCTTAGAAACTTGAAGCATCCCATTGATTGCCATAGGAACTGGGGTATTAATAGCATCTCCGGCAAATGTGGACTTGGTTACGTTGGACAGACTAAACGTGCTCTCAAGCACCGTCTGAAAGAGCACGAAAATTATGTTAAACATAAAGAACATGCTCGTTCTTCCATCGTTCAGCATTGTTGTATACTTCTGGCCACTGTTTTAATTTTTCATTTGCCAAAATTATTTTTAAATGTTCTTTGGCCTGTGACCTCGATTTTTGGAAAGCTTACTATGTTTAGGAAAGTTCTCATTTTCTAGTCAATCATTTTTCCAGTATTTCATTTTTTCCTGATATTTGGAAGCAATTTTTATATTGCTTTTTCGGGTTGTTCGTTTTCTCCTACTCTTTTCGTTTCCCGGCATCTAATTGGTCGTTCCCCAGCCCCCCTTTCGTGCTTCAGTTTTGACGTGTAGATTGCTGATTGGTGGGTTGTCGTCTCATGTCCTGAATCCCTATTGGTTTACCTATTTGGTATAAATACCGGCATCCATGTGGTAACGTTCAGTTTTTTCACGACTTTCTTGTTGTCTGGTGAATGTTTTCACTGATGCCGAGGCTTCATTATAGCCTTGAAGCAGTTACTTGCTGTATTTTCTTGAGAATTTGTGCTTTATCTTCGCTGGTTTTTCACTTAAATGAATGGCGAATTGCTTGACTCAGCACGACAAAACTAGCCATGGGGTAGATTTTGATCTAAAGTTGCTTCTCCCAACATTTTATTATGTGACTATATACAATGGTTCTTTAGCAAATTTTTCACAAAAATGTCTTCGAACGACTGTAGAAGATGACATTTTAGCGTATTGCAAAGGAAACCACAGTGTGCTTTCTGCAGCGTGTATGGCGTCATTTTGATAAAGAGCACCCCCCAGTCGCGCTTTCGCAGTAGAAAGAGTTTTCGCTGTTGCCTAAGCTTCAGAGAGAAAAAAGTTTCGGCTAAATGACATCAGTTGAAAACTTTGTGCTATGATATTATTTTTGTTCCATTCATTATGAAACACCATGAATTTACAATGTAGAAGGAGGGAATTGGAACGGCATACACTTGACTAAAAGGACAGCACCATGTCATGGATGTTCGCGACTAAGCCAACGTGCCCCTACGATCAACTGACCTCGGTCTACCCGATTTTAGTTGTATTTACATTTGTTTACTAATTTATTCATTCATTTTGTACACAATTAAATAATTCATTATTGCGTGATCTCAATTGCATCAAGTTTTCAAATGTTCAAACAGTTTTAAACGATCAAAGAACTATATTTTCAGAAGAAGAAAAAAAATTTCTCCAATTTCAATCAGTCTTAGGAAAGGATCCTGCAAAATCTACAGGTAGTCCTACATAAAACACGACTGCCTTCACACTCATTAAGTTCAACAAATTTTCTAAAAATAGCATCTCTAAAAGATTTATACTTTGACTTGAGACGAAGAACTTAATGGCGAAATAATTTAAGAACGGACATACATTAAATCTTTAATTGACTGACTCGCCATTCATACCCTTGACATTGACGAGAAACTATTAATCAACAGTACGAGAAAATAGCACAATATAACTTGTAATGCAAATTCTTCTTTCCAAAAGCAAATAATATTATCATTCCTTTCATCTTCATATTTTTCGATGTTGTTATAAAAATTCTGGAGTTTTTCATTAAGACACAAAATTAAATAACAGTACACGTGAACAGTTGTCCTCCAAACTTCCGTTCAAGGCAATTCTCTCGGCTAAGTCTCGTGTTGGGAATTAATGCTCTCTGGATTTATGTAAGAGCTCAAGGTTTATGTTACATGCAAGATATTGATAAATAACGTTAGGGCAAGTGAATGTTTCAATTTATCATTTTTAAGTATTCTTAGGTGAAGGACGATACTTTTGCATGCAAAACAGGCTCTGTATTAAGGCCTTCTGTATTTTGAAGAATATGTCTTATTTCGTAAATAAGTTCATCTGTTTCAGTCCCCTCCCTTCTTTTTCAGCTTTCTTCATAATTGTCCTGTTGTCGGCTGGTGAGAGAAGTTTTTTAATCGTTGTCAAAATCAAAAATGACAAATAGTAGTTGTGGAGTTAGTTGTTAACTTATTTTCAAGGCTAAAACTAAGCAAGGACAGCTTTCTGGGTTTTTGAAACTTCAGGTACACTAATAAACTAGATATTATATTTCAGATCGTTTTTACAAAAGTCATTTGCAATTAGTTACTTTTCTGATCAGGGACGCCCTGAACTTAAATTTTCGGGAGAGCGAAGATTCTTTATTTGTCTGAATGGAATTCCAAATTTTGCCAAATGATAAAACACGTATATGCATACATACGTACATCTAATGAAAAGGGACATTCGATTATTTAAAAATTGCAATTATGTCTCCAAATTTGCCGAATGAGGAGAGTTTTTTGGACGTCCCAGTGCCCTCTCATTGGGGCGCCCCTGTCCCTGATACTTTTTTGATGGCCTCAACTCCTCTTAAGGTATTTTAACAATTTCATTTTTTAGTAAGCTGTTATTTTCTTGGTTATGCTTCGATTCATCATATTTATTGCAGCAAAGCTACCTGACATTAATGCTAGCTTTGATTTGTGTGCTCTATCAAAACTCTAGCAAAATGCAATTTTTATGCCGATTAGCCTTTTTACCCGTCTGATTAATCTCGTTTTGATTACAAAACAAATAAGATTCTTTACTGGTAGCAAGAAATTTTTCAAGCCTGCTTGAATATTGTGATCATGTTAGTGCACGCTCTTATTAGCAACTCAAATATTAACTGACTAGAAAGTCGCCTGTCAAGGTATGACGGGTGAAAATTGCTTCTACATTTGAACGAAGCCATTGCCTGTTGAGGTGAAAATTTTATAGTTGACATTGTAACCCTAATTCCAGTGGATGAATCCTAAACTCCAGTAGGCAGCGTTCATTGTTGACCATTTTTTCGTTTCTTCATTCCCCTGAAATGACAGTCTTACCGGTAAAACAGTTAAGTCACCGCATCGAGTTCAGCTTTGTCACGATAAAGCCTCTCCCTGCATGTCAAACATTACCAACACATATTCGCAACTCCAACAAACTATAGGGGGCACTGTAGTCACTGTCTAATGGCGGACGAAAAAAACTAAAAAAAACGCACGTGGTAACGAAGAAAATGCTTATAAGCTAGTAAATTTTGTTCGTATGCATGATTTTTTCGCGTTATTCTTTTTAAATTAATTTTCAAAGTCTTGTTGATATTCTGACCCACGTAGAAAGAAATGAGAATTCAAGAAGCATTACTAAACGTCAAACATTAATGCTAATTACGTAGTTCGTAGTTCTAAGCAGCTATTTTCACGATGTTGAATTCGATATTTATCAATTCTTAATAAAACTAAATAATAATTGTGGCCTGACAAAAATAACAATTAATGCTAGAAAATTTAATATGACATTACAAATTATTACCAAAAGAAGATGATACTTCTTTGCTTTGCTTGGCTAGCGCTTATTCGGAACTCCAGCGCTCGAATACGCTACCTTGCGGTGATTTACAAAATTGCCGATGAAACTAAAACTTTGCCACGTTGCGTTCCACGTGTGTCTGTTGACGTAAACACAGGGAGTTTGTTCTGAGTATTTATTAACGCAATCGATGAGTCTTAGTTTGCTTTCAGCTACAGAAATTAATTCGTCCCTTAGTAGTATTCTCGAGCTTCTCAAAATAATGTTAGTTTTCCTTATTTCCTTCTAAAATATGAGTTAATTGAAAATGGTGAAAGCGAAAACTGGATTAACAAACTTGGATAACGTTATACAAGGTAAAATTTTTTATTGTTTTGTATGAATTTGTAAGAATATGAGTTTTTTTTTAATCTTAAATTAATTTCACTAACCATCTTTTACAGCAGCATTTAGTTGGAATGGACAGTATGCAAAATATTTTCTTGAATACATTATCGTAGAACAAAATGAAAAATGTTTAACCGAGAAGGAATTTACTTTATTCCTTTTATTCTCAGCTGAAAGGTTGCGCCAAATTTGTTTAGGGTTATAGCTTTAGTATTGTGCGAGCAAAGTAGCCTTGGCGAGATTTCGCGTTTTTAGTTAAACCATTTTTAATTTTTATCATGAGTGGAATAAAATGGTAGTAATATTACAGAATTCGATAAGTAAAAAGAAATAATGGTCAATCAAACTGAAAAGAAAACTACCACCATATATCCGTAAGAATTTTGTAGATGATTTGCATAACATGACATAATTAAATCGTAACTCAGAAATTAGAAACATCGAAACAGAAAAATTTTAAATTAACCGATTCGGGAATTCAAGAGAAATACTTCAGCAACAAATGCAAAACAATAAGCGCTAGCCAAGCAAGGCAAAGAAGTATCATCTTCTTTCGATAATAATTTGTAATGTCATATTGAATTTTCTAGCATTAATTGTTGTTCTTGTCAGGCCACAATTATTATTTAGTTTTATCAAGAATTGATAAATATCGAATTCAACATCGTGGAAATAGCTGCTTAGAACTACGAACTACGTAGTTTGCATTAATCTTTGACGTTTAGTAATGCTTCTTGAATTCTCATTTCTTTCTACGTGGGCCAGAATATCCACAAGACTTTGAAAAATTAATTTAAAAAGAATAAAGCGAAAAAATCATGCAAACGAACAAAATTTACTAGACTTATTACCATTTTCTTCGTTACCACATGCGTTTGTTTTAGTTTTTAAGTCGGCCATTAGACAGTGACTGCAGTGCCCCCTATAGTTCGTTGGAGTTGCGAATTGTCTTGCATTTGTAGCTGAGTTATTTCTCTCGAATTCCCGAATCGGTTAATTTAAAATTTTTCTGTTTCGATGTTTCTAATTTCTGAGTTACGATTTAATTATGTCATGTTATGTAAATCATCTACAAAACTCTTACGGATATATGGTGGTAGTTTTCTTTTCAGTTTGATTGACCATTATTTCTTTTTACTTATCGAATTCTGTAATATTACTACCATTTTATTCCACTCATGATAAAAATTAAAAATGGTTTAACTAAAAACGCGAAATCTCGCCAAGGCTACTTTGCTCGCACAATACTAAAGCTATAACCCTAAACAAATTTGGCGCAACCTTTCAGCTGAGAATAAAAGGAATAAAGTAAATTCCTTCTCGGTTAAACATTTTTCATTTTGTTCTACGATAATGTATTCAAGAAAATATTTTGCATACTGTCCATTCCAACTAAATGCTGCTGTAAAATATGGTTAGTTAAATTAATTTAAGATTAAAAAAAACTCATATTCTTACAAATTCATACAAAACAATAAAAATTTTTACTTTGTATAACGTTATCCAAGTTTGTTAATCCAGAGTCTTCGCTTTCACCATTTCTTCAATCAACTCATATTTTAGAAGGAAATAATGAAAACTAACATAATTTTGAGAAGCTCGGGAATACTACTAAGGGACGAATTAATTTCTGTAGCTGAAAGCAAACTAAGACACATCGTTGCGTTAATAAATGCTCAGAACAAACTGCCTGTGTTTACGTCAACAGACACACGTGGAACGCAACGTGGCAACGTTTTAGTTTCTTCGGCAGTTTTGTAAATCACCGCAAGGTAGCGTATTCGAGCGCTGGAGTTGCGAATTAAATTATCATGCCGTGGCGTGAGTTTCATTGTTGAAACACGCGGGGTACTCGATCATCGGCTGTTATTTATATGAGGATACTATTTTTGGTAATAATTTCATTGAATATTAAATTGCTACGATAACATTGTTCCGTGACAACAGTCGTCCCTTTTCTTTATAATATTATCCGTTTTTAAGTAGCTTACATGTCTTGTTCTACTACTCTACATTAGAAAGGGGATTCCTCTTTCTCATACTGTAAAAACCATAGACTAATAATAAGAGTAGACCGAGCTTTCCCAGACTTGCTGATGAAAAAATTGGTTCATGGATACATCATGTGACTGGTGGGAGGCTTGGCAGAAACTTTGGCAGCATGGTTACTAGATGGCTACATTATCTATAGATTGGCACTCGACATGTATTTTAAGACGTAATGTGTTTTTATTATAATTTTTTTTTCCAGGTGCAGAGATTGAATGTGTTTGTTTTAGTTATGCATTATTTTGACATTAGTAATTAGTTTTTGAACATAGTTTTCAGTAACTTTTATTTCATTTGGAACTGCTACGTCAGCGTTGGCGTGAACAAAATGGGTGTAAACGTTTTGCGTTAACGCAAAAATGTACTAATCGATATCTTAAATTGAAATTGTAGGTAAAAATCTTACCGTTTGCCGATTCTTTTTGGGCGCTTGCATCTTTAACTGCTTAGAGAGTTATTGAAATTGACTAAAGAAAATGCACAATACTATCTAAACGAAAAACTCACTATATTAACAAAATATTTACAACTTAGGTTAGAATAACAAATTTACAAATCGGACTCCATAAAAGATCATTCTTCCGTGTTCCATCAATTCTATTTATTTTATTTCTCGCGGCTGTTGATCGTCTTCTACGATTAACGCCCGCTGTTGCTAGGATATCCACCAGTCACATGGTTAGGTTTATGAGCAGCAAAAGGGTTGCCATAGCTCGGTCTATTCTTATTTTTAGTCTATGGTAAAAACCATCCAAATTTCGATGTTGTTTAATTGTTTTGGCGGTTTGGAATAATTGCTATATTTAACAACCTTTTCTCATGCACATGCGGAGCCAAGAGCAAGGTATAAATGGTAGAGATGTGCCAAGTGCAGACGTCAGACAGGTAGGAGGAGCAAATCGCACGTACGCGCTTGGCGCTTATTTCTCACAGTACGAAAGATCTTCCCATCCGAAAAATATCTGCCGATTGTCCTTCTTTTCTGCTCTCTCGTGTTCTGTAACAATAGAGATGGGTGATGTCGGAAGTTCCAGTGGAAGGATATCGCTTGAATTATGATCGGTGATCTAAGTAACCAAGTTTTAAAGTAATGATGTTTTTATTGGACTCTATTGGTTCATGGTTGACTCATTCTATTGGCACATGGCAGGAAAGATATAAAATTAATATTTGATTCGGAAAGAATGAGTGTGAAATTATTTTGAATTTTGGTTCCGTGGATTTGCCACTTGTTAAAAATTCCGGAATTATTTCACAATCAGAAATATAGCAATGTTTTTTTTTGAAGTGAAGTGAAGTGAAACATTAGTGCGAGGGCTTTGAACTTACTCCCAAGTACATACTCCTAATTGATTCCCCTAATTCGTCGAATCAATTAGTCAAATTTTCCTCTCAAAAAAATTTTTGAGAGGTCGCAGTGACCTCTGGTGACTTCCCATTGGGGCGACTCTGGAGGGGGAGAGCGTAATTTCTTACGTTCGGCGCCAGAGCCCGTAGGTACGTTACTAACTCCAACAAACTCTACATTCATATTGGAAAAGAAATTCCATGCTTTAAAGTTTTAAAAGTATAACGTTGTTTTACCTCTTGGTAGTTAACCAATTGTTTTTCAAAAGGTTCATCATTATAGTTGCGGATAAGTGTGGAATCTTATTTATTTTTTTTTTCTTGAAATAGGAGGTTCCTTGTACCAAAAGGTGAAAATTAAATGTTGATCTCTATTAAAATTGCTAGTGTAAAGCTGAAGCTGTGTGTATGGCTACTGACAGAAAACATGCATAAAGCAAGAGCAGCAGGATGTAAATATATCAGATTATTGATTGACAAATTCATTGATTCTGGTCGCCATTATCCTTAGGGGTTATTCATTAATTACGTAAGGGTCTCAAGGGGAAGGGAGGGTTGGAGAAATCTCTACATACCCTTACTTGGGAGGGGGGGGGAGCCCATTTTTACGTGATATTTTTCAAGTTGATATTTTACATTAGAAATCTCGCTGTCAAGTGGTTTGGCTGGGATCCTATTTCATTTGCGTCTGGAAAGTAAAAAATGTATCAGGATGAGCTGTTTTTTTTTTTTCTTTACAAAGAATGAATAGTGTAAAATATAATTAAAAAATCGTGCTAAGCATGGCATGCTTTATTTTTAATTACTATCGCATCAGGAAAAAAAAAAAAAAAAAAAAGTCGGAAAAACATTTAGTCTAGATTCCAACTTTTTAGTAAATATTTCTTTACACTAAAAGGTTTTTTTTTTTTTAAATAATAGTGAATTTAATAACGATTCCAGTGGTGTTAGTTTCGTTCTTTCATTATTCCGAAAAGCGAAGTGGAATCTTACGTAAGAATAGGGGGGGAGGGGTTTGAAAAATCTTACGTACCCTTACAGGAAGAGGGGGGTGGGTCAAAAATTGCCAAAATCATCCTTACGTAATTAATGAATGGCCCCTTATTCCTTCCAGTGCAGAATGAAGGCCTCTCTCGAGATGTTCCGGTCTGCTCTACTTTTAGGATTTCTCCCTTTTGCCTCAATAAATTTGACAGCCTCATCGCTCCCAACGACACGGTGACCCTCTCTTTGAGAAGAGATAAAATGGGTGGGAGTGAAGACTTTCGTTGGTGAAAGTGAAGTTGGTGTGGTGAATTGGTGACTCCAAGTCACGTGATAGATTTTACAGAAAAGCATTGGAAGAAATCAGGTTTCTTTCGCTAGTTTCACACAAAACGTGTCAACCATTCGTCGTTGTTGAGTCACGTGACTTGAGCTCTTTGCCCAAGCTTTTGCTTAGCCAATGATTAGACTTGTTCCCTCCATTTTAATTCCTGCTCTAAGTGATCTCTTGTAGTTGTATCTCTCTCTGTGTGTGAGCGTGTGTATCAAACGCGATTGAGAGAAAGTGAACTTGGAAAGCATGAAGGGCTCACAGTTGCAAAATTTCAAACCTAGTGTAAAAACACTTCCGGTATTCAAAAGTGACAAAACCGTAATTTTATCTGCATGACAAACATATTTACAGGCAGGGGTGCCCATCCCCCCCCCCAAGTTCAATGGTGCAAATTTCCCTCCAAAATTTTTCTCAACCCTGTTTTTATTTTTTATATTTAGCTCTCTTTTTTATTTTATTTATTGTTTTGAATATTTTATTTATTTATTTATTTATTTTTAGTAATACAGTCAAACCTCGTTATCGCGACACCCGGATTTCATGACACTCCGGATGTCACGTCACTTTTTCGAAGTCCCGAACCTATGCCACATAATTTTAACGTTAAGTAGCTCCGGATTTTACGACAGTCTTTTTGGTGCACCTCCGGTTACGACGACACTTCGAACAGCGCCGACTGGATCAAATATTTCTTTGCAATTGTTAAATTTTCTGTAAAATAATGAAAACATCAGGAAATGTTTGTTGTAGGAACTTCGGACTCTGCAAGAGGTTTGACCAGGCATGACACCTCAAGAATGGTGGGGGGCGAGTAGATAAGTTCTGAAAGGTACAGGTTTCATATTTTGACAAGAGGGACAATAGAAAGGAATTCAAAGCAGGTGGAGAGTCTTGAATTAGTTTCTTTCTTGCTGATACTTTCGTGGAAAAGAGGAGTGTTAAAAATGCTATTGAAAAGTTATTTAGTTAGAAAAGTTTTTAGTTACACAAAAAAAAAAAAAAAATAATAATAAGTGAAGATTTTTTTAAGAAAAAAATATTTTTGTTATATCTACCAATAATTCAAATTTACATTAGTTAAATCTAATTTAAAATGTATATATAGATACTACTATTTTCTTCATTAAATCTAATTTTAATGTTAACTAATGTTTAATTATGAATTTTTAAATATTCCGGTTATGACGTCGCTCCGGCTATGACGACACTTTGTTGACAGTCCCAAAGGTGTCGTGATAACGAGGTTCGACTGTAATAATAATTATTATTTTATTAGAAAAGTTCTATGCTACGCCAATTACTTACACACACACATACACAAACTAAATAGGTAAATGAAATAAAAGATGAACAAAATAAAATAAAAAATAATAAAATAAATCATTTAAATTAAAAAATAAATCAACAAATAAAGTTAAATAAATAAATTTAAAAAATTAAAAAAATCCCCACCAAAAATTTGATGGCGCAACTTGCGCCGTAATCTTTCCTGTGGGCACCCTTGTTTACAGAAACAAATCTTGACAGCAGTTACTTAAATTTAAAATTTAAAAAAATGAAAATACCAAGAAATTCTAAGTAAGATTGTTGCTGTCCAAGTTCAAACCCAACACAATTGTAAAATATTGTGAATTAAATAATAATAATAATAATAATAATCTGAAATGAAACTATTTCATTACATTGTAAAAACTATTCATTACCCTTCCTGGAAAATAATAAACAGCTAATATGCCTAATTTCTGCTAGTAACATACCTTGCAAAAACTTAGGAACGTTTTCCGCTAAAATACTGTAACCTTTCTGAAGAATTCAGATATATCCCTGGTTACAGCCAGTTATGTCTCTGGAACAATCAGAGAAAACTTAGGTAGGTTCAAAATATTGATTAGCCACCCTCCTGATTTGCCAAGAAAGCTCCAGAAGCATTATTGTAAACAGGCCAAAGCTAAGACAGAATTGCAAGTATAGTACCAAGCATCTCACTTGACTGCAACTCTCTCCAAAGCCACAGAATCCAGAGACGTATTCGCTCTCATTGAGCTTAAACCAAAGCCGATATGCTTAACAAATACGCTCAATTCATCGTTAAACTGGTATCTTAAAATATTTTTCACAAGTGAAAAGTCTGCATTCAGTCAATTTGTAGCAACTCATGAAACTTTTTCGCAAGGATACTTGATTTTCAGAGGAAATTTGTGAAAACTAGTAAAATCCCGGTATGATCCACGAAAATAATCAGTAACATTTCTATTTTTTTTTTTTTTTTTTTCTTTGGTGCATCAGATATATCATCCCATTTGTCAACCTTGGTATGTAAAAAATATCAAAACATATTTTTAAAAAACCTTGTGCGATACCCAGCAACCACCAGAGTGACGCGAGGAAAGCTATTAAAACATTCATATCTGAATTCAAAACTACCAATTCGTCAAATTTTCCGAATCTCCTATCTCTTAATCAACTAAAAATGTTAGTTCCGTAACTTACATAAGAACAAAACGTATCTTTGCAATGAAAGATAAGCAGCTGCAGTACTTGACCAACTCATTAATAACATTGCTTGACGTGAATCTGGCGATAGCCACTCCTTCCCGGTGCAAGTTTATTTTTACTGAGGTCTTTGCTGAACGATAGTTATCATCATCATTTCCAGAATCAAAAATACAAAC